>NW_015150463.1:393608-396922 GCF_000732505.1 Cyprinodon variegatus
GTGGAAATTAACCTTTTTATGTTAGTGATGATGTATTTAACCACTTTGAGGGATTTATGGTAAATGGACTGAATTTATAGTGCACTTTCCTGGTCGTACTGACCAGTCAAAGTGCTTTATAGTGTTTTTGCATGTTGAATAAAATTATGCATTAGCTTTGATTAACAGAGGAATGCTTTTTTGAAAAAGGGGTGAGTGGGCTTATGTGTTTTTTATACCTAAATCTAATGAATAGGCTAATAATTTTGATTGTTGAAAAAACAAAATGGGAGCATACAAGGGGGGCAAATATAATTTTGTTGCACTGTAGAGCTTCCCTAATTTAAAAGCAGAAAATGTTTCACCGCAAATAAATTCTGATAGTGAACTATATGCTATTTCCAGATGTTGTGAATTGGCGCTATATAAATAAACTGAATTTCGATTTCAGAACATTGTATGAGCTAATACAGTTTATTCTATTTTTTGCTTTATTCCCAAAATATAAAACATTTATTTTTGCACAGCATGCATGTGTGGTCCTTTTCCCATTCGTGATGTACTTTAATATGATCGATCTTATAGGAACCAAAAACCCTCATAAATGTTTCGATAGAATTTATGTTTAGTATTCATTAGTAGAAAAAGATCAAATAAAAATCATTCAGACACCTTTTCATCTACCTTTTTTTTCTTACAAAGGTACACACAGAACTTTAACTTATATGTGTGTGCTGGGTTAAAACGTTAGCAATATTAGCAGTTTGCAATTGTTTCTGGGGCTCCTGCTCAAAAGGCCAAAACTTACACATGCAACAGGACTTTATATAAGCCTCCAATTAAAAAAAGAACTGGTGATCTCCAATGGAGGATTCTACATGGCGCCATCGCCACAAACTCGTTTTTATCCGTCATCTATCGGGGTGTTTTAAACGAATGTCCCTTCTGCAGTCTGTCTGAAAATGTTTTTCATGTTTTTATGGACTGCGTCAGACTAAAGACAATTTTTAGCCTTTTAGCAAATGTTTTTAGTCTTTTTAGCTCCGTTTTGACAACTTCTCTATTTATTGGAGGAGTGTGTCAAAACAAGGGCAACAAGACAAAGGCCAGACTTTTAAACTTTTTAATCAGTGAAGCTAAACTGGCTATTTATTTGTCCCGTAGAGACAGACTGCAGGAGAGACCTCACCTTGACGCTGTGGCTCTGTGGAAGTGCAACCTTAAAGCCAGGATCAGGCTGGAGTTTCACTTCCATAGAGCCACACAGAACATTGAGGATTTTATTCAGTTGTGGGGTTTTAAAAACATTTTGTCTGTGTCAGATGATGGAGAACTGCATTTTAACAAACTCCTCATTTAATGATTTTTAACTGACACTTGTTTTATGTCAATTGTATATATGTTTGAATTGTGTAAATAAAGTGCTGTTAAAAGTAAAAAAAAAAAGTACACATGCAACAACTATCTGCAGGTGAGTCCTTAATTGTTATAATTCCCCCTTTTGGTGGAATAGTGACTGGAGTGCTGATAGCAAGGCAGGCTATGTTAGCACTCTTCCAGTATTGACATCAATAAAGATGGAGGGCCAAAATCAGGCTTTGTAGAGGATGGGCTCCTGTGAACTTTTCTGGTTCGAACAAGTCCACACAACTCTCACACTCCAGATTTTCATGCAATAACAGCACACACAATAACATGAAAAAGGGAGATTTCCAGGTAATGATAAATTCAAAGGAGTGGGTATTTTTCTCTTTGTGTCTTCATAAGTTCAAGCCATAAAATGCACATGTTCTGCTCTTCTGTATTAATAGCATCATGTTATTTAGGTATTTAACTGTATATGTCAAGATGCATCTTAAAATCTAATTTTATCCCCAAATGATATGGAAGCTCATCCCTAAACTTCCTCCGTTTGTTTGTTTCTACTCAAGTAAGTTGTTCAATATTTGAACAACTCACCTGTGAATTCGTTGTAAACACTTTAAGGCTGCTGGAGTTTTTGTTATTTTTTAAATACGAGAAGCTGTTTGTTTATCATGACTGTCATCTCCACATTGTCTCCCTCAAGCAGGTCCAGGGTCAGTAGCAGAAAAAAAATATGGCTCTTCCATCACCTCCTCAGATCTCCGCAGTTCCGCTCTGCTCTCACTCTCATGAATAATAAAGTTCAGAGCTGAATTATTAATGCAGATTTTTGCACACAATCTGCAGGGGCCATTATCCAGATCTGTGATGGATCTCATTTAAATCTGACAGATTAGATGGTCCCAGAGTGAACCAACCTGCCGCTGCGATTGCAAAGAGATAATCTGCCGCCGTGCTCTTGATCCTCGTCGGACTGGAAGGTTGCCATAAAATTTTCCATATGAATGAGACTAAAGGTTTGTTTCTTTTTCATGTTGAGTGGTGGAAATGTCAACTCCCAGGACAGACACATTCTCTCTGAGTGAAGAGCGAGGCGAGAGGGAGGGTCAAACCTGAGGCTCTTCCATCTGTGAAAGGTCATGGTTCAAACGGTTCTGCTCAAGGAGTGCCCAGATCTCCACTTAACTTCTGAAAGCCCATAAACAAAATACTCCTCTGATTTGACACCTGAAAAAACACCCACTACTTAAACTTTGTGCTGTCTGACGCTGGGAAACATTATATATTCATTATTTAATACTGAGTATTAAACTTTCATGGATTTCATCTAGGTCTTATGTTAGAGACAAATACAAAAAGCATCTCACTGTGAGATGAAGGAAAATGTCACATACTTTTCAAAGTTATTTAATGTTTCCAGGTTTACAAATCTGTCAAGTTTGGTGTGCACTGGCATTCAGCCCCCTTTAGTCAAAAATTTAAAGAACCTCATTTTCATGTAGAGTGAAATTAAAGAGAGTTTAAGCTCAGCTAGATTGGATGAAATCTGAAATTGATTTTCCATCCTTCACAGGTTGATAGAAGTCTTTACTTTGACTAAGTAATTTTACGCACACGATTGGAAATCTGTCTGCTTATGGTTGATGTCCTACTGAAGTTAAACTTTTCAGAATAATTTTTTAATTTGTTTCCATCTAACATTTTTTTTAAATCAAGAATGGCTCTATATTTAGGTTTTTTCCTGCTCAGGGAAAGCATACCATCAGCATGATACCGCCATCAACATAGTTCATGCTTTGAATGTGATCTAAATTTGCATGCAAGACAAAAGAAAAATACCTTAAATATTTTTCTTTTATGAATGACTTTGTTTTTACATTGAAAGGTTGGCCTGACTGGGCTGATGAATTGTAACTTGACAACAGCCAGATGCATGTCTCGCTCCGCCTAGCTCCACTCACATACATCTG
>NW_015150463.1:400081-417584 GCF_000732505.1 Cyprinodon variegatus
AGAGGTAGTGAAACGTCTTCAAATCTTGGAAACCAAGTCCAGTGGATTTTTTTTTTCTTTTTTTGAACTTTTACTGAAAGCCAAAGCTGATGTCAAAGAGGTCCACGGGAGTCCAGCACAGAAGATCATAGATCTGAAGACGTAACGGAGGGAAATCCAAGTCTAAGTCAGGAGGCAGATCCAGGGTTAGTCCACAGGTGGAGAAAATGATCATTTTCGACTTCAGGAAGAACCGTCCTATCCACGCTCCACTGCTCATAAACAAGCTCAGCTGTAGAGGTGGTCAGCAGCTCCCAATTCCTGGGGGTGCACATCACAGACAACCTCACCTGGAGTTTAAACACCACCTCACTAGTCAAAAGGGTACAAAAGTGCTTGTACCTCCTGCAGAGGATGAGGAGAGCCCACCTGCCCCCACCCATCCTCAAGACCTTCTACAGAAGCGCCATAGAGAGCACTCTGACCAGCCGTCTCACTCTGTGGTGTGGAGGCTGCAGAGCCTCAGATTGGAAAAAAAGTGAGAAGAGCAATGAGAACAGCAGAGAAGGTCATCAGGGCTCCTTAGACATTTCTTCCCAGCAATGACCCCCTTAACATCCCCACATTGACTGTTATCCATGTTGCCCTCTGGGAAGAGGCTTTGCAGCTTTCCATGCAGGTTTAGCAGATTCCGCCACAGCTTCTTCCCCACTGCCATCAGACAGTTGAACTGTTGAGAAAACTCTAAATCATGCCACTGACTGCATCACGCTGCTAACACCAAACCAAAATACTGCATATTTGCACCATACATATTAAATGATCTGAACTTTCATATCAATACATTTCTGCATCATGTGTGTTCTCCCAACCTGTTACCATCTGATCACTGCGGCACTTTATGGAATGGAAATGCTCTGAAAGCTCGTGTATACAATAATGGAGTAGTAGTAGTGTATACAAAGCGAGATTTCTTTTTGTATACACTGTGTATACAAAATGACAATAAAAGTTGTCTAAGTGTAAGATAACAAAGTTCCTCACCCTATCTAAAAGGGGCTGCATGACCACCCTGGAAGGAAGCTAATTTCAAGCCCTATATGCAAAATTTTATTGTTTTGGTTGTAACCTAGAATTTATGACCAAAAGTGAGAGTAGGACCAGAAAATCATGAGCTTTAACAGTAAGCCTATTGGGAAAGCAGAAGAAGAAATACTTTTATAATAAAATATGTAACTTGTATGACTTGTTATGGATGTATAGCTAATAAGTGTGTGGTTTGTAAATATAATTTATAATTTAATGTCTGAACATATAAAAATTAACCATTATAGCAACCAATACCCTAAAGGTTTTAGTGCTAGAGGTAGGCCACCAGGTTTTGTGAAACTTGTCGTCTTGGATGCCATCATTTATTCTCATTTTTCCTTTGTATCAGAATTATTTGAAACAATGAAACAAAAAACACCCACATCTGAATTTGTGCAAACTAATTTTGCAGATCTTTCTCAAGACTAGTGTGTCTCAGTTTTAAACAGAGTGGGAACATGAAATTAGATACACAAAACAGGCAAAAAAGGATATGATATTGAAAATGAGAAAATGTTTTTTTTTTGCCACAATTCACAGCTGACACTTCTTAATGCATCGTAATGAACATTAATGCAACTATGAAGCTTTGTCAGTCCATCATTTCTACTTCTACTGCATGTTTTGTACTCATCTCAAAAGGCTCTTTGCTGCTTTACTGACTTCTTTAGGCCCATGCTGCAACATTCATGTAACATCATCATTATGCAGAATGATGCAAACATGCGCAAAAAAATACGTTGCACTTTAAAAACCCTCTGACAAAACAGAGTCAACACTAAATCAGAAGGAGAGTTGGATTTTAGTTTTTAAGGTGAAGCACAACAAAACGATGTGCATATTATGAATGAAACACAGAAAAGTATAGAGGGATACAAAGAGGGGAATAAAAAAATAAAAAAATACATATATAAATGAAAAAAATACATATATAATACATATATAAAATACACAAAATCTGATTTCAACAATTGTTGAATTATCTCACCATTTTTCCTCTGAAAGATTTCCTGCCTCTTCATTTATTCAAAACATGTTTTTTATTGTTTTTGTATTTTTACAGTGTGCATCCACCTGCTGAAAGGGTTTCTTCACTTTATTTGAAATGACCTATCAACCGATAGTTCAAACCATTTATTAACAAACCAAGAACATACATATATAATATATGTTTTAGGCTTTATGAGCAGATTTGTGCTTTTGCTTAAGCATGTTCACCTCCTTTCTGAGGGCAGTGATTAAACTGTAATAAAATTGTCAAACAAGAGGGATGCAAAAGGTTGGGAAGGAAGGATTAACGTTGAGGTTATCACATTCATGAGGAAAGATCACTTCTTATTACCATAAACTGCCACTTACTTCAGGGTCCACTGTGTTTGGCCCCTTCAATGCCAACTCATTCCCCTCTCCTTACCTAAACATTCAGGGGGCTAAGGGTGCAGGTCACAGGCAGATAAGTTGCTTTGACCTCTGAGGTGACGTTATTTCGGAGTTCGCCATCCACTGAAATTAGTGGATGCATTGTGCCTTTTAAATTGGTTAGGTGCTTAAATAAAGTCAATTTTCATCTTATTAAACTCAGGGGTAAAATGTCAACACTGAATATTTGACGAGGCTGGTAGTGTGCATTAAAGAAACTACTGCTGAGGGAGACCAAGAACCAAAGGAAAGTGTTTCAGGCGTCTACCAAAAGGAAAAGGCTTGATTGGCCTGAAGCATTGCTGCAAAAATTATACAGTGTGTTTTAAAGGAATCAAACTACTATTACATTTATTTATATTTTTTAAATTACAAATAATTGATTTTTGTACTCATTAACCTGTTGTAACACCCTTTATTTACCTGATCCAGATCCGTGGAGGATTTGTTTCTCAGATAGCGTACACAAAGGACGAAATATGTGTAAAGGGGTCATAGAATGCAAAACAGAGTTTACATTGTCATAGATGAGTAACGATAGTTCATTGGGTGAAATGGACGTACAAAGAAGTTCAAACCCCATTGAAACCTAATTTCTCTGCAAATCTCACAATTCTAAACTTCCACCTTAAAACGGGCGAATTCAAACAAAGCACCGAATTGAAGTCAATTTGGGGATGTTGTCTTATATGGTTCTGGCCTGTACATTCGTCACGCCCTGAAATTGACATACAGACCAGCCCACTGGTTCACTGGCCCAAGGAAGGGGGGCTGGGGGCCGGTAACAGAAATCCCAAGTTTCCCAGAAGTTCCGGGAGTCTCCTTCATATAGATAGTATTTCAGGGATGTCCACCAGTCAGATAAATTATCCCGGACTTTAGACTATGCGAGGTGGTGTTTTTTTAATGCAAGTGAGAGTGTGCAGGCAATACAATAATTCGTATTTTTAATTAAGAGTAATTTTCATTTTAATGTGCTTTACTGGAGACATCCATGTTTGTCAAAGAAAACTACTGCCATCTATCAGTTTATGACTTCATGGTGCGGTATCGGCTGTTGAGCAATCCCAGTGCTGTATCTGGTGTTTTTCACAATGCTCTAGTATCCAAGTCATCTTGAAAACATTCTTCTTTGAAATGTTTTGGGGGTTTTTTTTGTCTGGCCAGAATTTTAATGGCAAATCCTTCCTCTTCAATTTGGCAATCCAATGGCGAATCCGTCCTTGGAGGATCGTGATTCGCAAAGGTGTAATACATTTTTTTTCTTTTCACTTTTACCAGATGTATTACAACATCCAACGGCCATGCACGTGGGCATTGTCAGTTTAACTATAGCTCTCGTAAATTTCAATTGTGACGTCCTCTTCAAATCGTAATTTGTGTTTGTTTTAGGTATATTTAATGATCCAGTGATTATTCCTTGCAGACCAGACTTCTCCTTTAATCTAAAATATTCCTCGTAAGGTGCCGTACATAAACGTAACAATGTTTATTCATTGAAAATAACAGCATATTTTCTTATTCGGTTTGTCTCCTGTCCATTATTAACATCACAGCACAATCCAGAGGTAAAATATATTAACCAGGGAAAAATTAATCAAAAGAGACAGCTGGGTTCCTATTTGGACCTCTCTGAATCAATACGACCAAGTTCAGCATGGTTACCCAGACTGCACTTCTTTAATAAATCATGAAGATTAAAACTGGGTTTGATTAGGGTAATTTTTTTCTCTACACATCTTTTTTAGTCATATTGAAATAAGTTGAGGTTTCCAAGCTGGGATTTTTAGTTACAACCGTTGGAGAATGATTATAAGACTTGCTAATATTTTTTTTTTATTTGCAAAAGCCTAGTGGCAAAAAAAAAAAGAAAATCCTGCAGATAGATTAAATTAGAATATCACAGTTCTGTAAAGGTCACCTGTGACTAAAAACCTGAACAGTCTCTGCTCTCTCTTAGGCAGCAGGTGAGCAGCACCATTAACTTAAACACTCCGAGAATGAGAGAGATTAGCCTCATGTTAATTTTTGCAGCCATACTGAGCTGCAGACAGAATATTAACCAGGCTCAGGGTTTTAGAAAGTGTCCTCTTTAGGTGGACTGTAAGCATACTTTGAATAAATCCAGCCAGCTTTGTGTTAATATTGTTCTCTCTGTATTATCCTCTTTTACCTCTCCTCACTGTAGAAGAAGTGTTGGCCTCGGTGCCCAGAGGCCTCCCTGACATCCTTTATTATTTATGAATCTGATTAATAATCTGCCACCCTGCTGCAGGAGAAGCTGAGATCCATAAGAGGGCCCAGAAGAAAAGGAGTGCTGGAGTGTAATTCAAATTCAACGTGCTGTAGAGAAGAAAAGGAAAGGGCTCATCATCTCCCAGGAGCTTAATGAGAATAAAAGCTGAGACAATGCTTCTGGAAATCCCACATTCAACTGGGTAAGCTCATTTTTTTTTTACAGGGGTTCACTTGGTGGGGCTTGGGGGTTAAAGACATTGGGGTAGACAGGGAGAAGATGCATTGTGGCAGACAAAATTTTCAAACATGGTTGTTTCTGTAAAAGCATAATCTCAACAATGCAGCAATGCTTCCAACATGCGTTCTGGAAAAATACTCTAAGAAATTATATTTGGAAAAATCGAAAACATATCTATTTTTTAAATGAATGTTATATAACTGCAAAAATTAGGTGTACAGAAGTAATTTGATAAAGAAAATCTGTAATCAGAAAACATTTTCTTCTACTTTTAAGTTTTATACAATTACTCTCACATGATTCCTCTAAGTCCTGTTGTATTAGAGACTGTGTTTTTCTGTTCTGTGTTGTGGATTCATCTATTATCATCCTCTGTTAGCATTGCTCACTCCTATGTTCAGTTAATCAATAAATATATTCCTCCAACAAGCACCTGCAGATAATGTGTTGCCGCAAAATTTGAAAACCTGTAGGCCTGCGGCCCTCGAGGACCCGCTTTGGACACGCTAATCTGCATGTTTGAAGTGTTGAAATAATAAAAGAAATTATTAAAGTTGATATCTGACCATAGGTTTTGATGTAAACTACAGTAGTAGTAGAAGTGCTAGTAGTAGATGTAATCTACAGCATAACAGATCTGAGACACTTTCTTACTACTTTTACCAATAGGCTTCAATATTCCTCTGCAGGGAGCTTCTACTTCCAACCATGCTTTCCCTCCCGTACTGAAGTGCTTGAAAGCCATGGTTTCTGTGCAGGCGTACACATGCAGGGTAAGCGGTCTGAGAATAGAGAGCATAACTGCATTGATTTGGCATAATGTTGAATACTATACTAATTATGTAGCCAATATTACATTGTTAGATGCATCCTCTTTTCACCACCACCCTGCCTAATCCATACTTAGCTTATATTTCAGACACAAGTCTGATTTTACAGGTAATATAAATGTAAGGGTGTAAATTAGCACAATTCCTACAATCATTTAGTAATCTGTTTCTCAGAACAAACTTTACCAACAATTCATAGTGTGAGCCCGTAGATTCCCCATCTTTTTATGCATCTTTACTCCAAATTCTACTTGTAAGTTATTTCCTCTCAAGGCATGTTTGATAGAAGGTTTATACTGATTAAACTTTCTTTGAGAAGTAGAAACACTTAGCATAAAGTTGGGTGAGTTGTCCATCCAGTGAGATTTCAAAGCTATGGTAAGTGTCTTATTTGAAGGAAAGGGTGAAGTACAATCATCAAAACTCATCACCAAGCTTGCATCTGATTCACTGGTTCAGTCCTAAACACAGACAGATAAGCAAAGAAGGAGGGTGCTGAGTAGCAGCAACAGCACAGTGGGGAGCAGGTCTTTTTATCAAATGTGTTATGTCTTCTGAGCTCCAATGCATGCTGGGATATGTAATTTCACAAGGTTTCTGTGTAGTTAGATGCAACACAGTACTAATTGGGGCTTATGTGACTCAAGTGGAAGGATATATGACTTATACAATAGCAGAAGATACTCCAAACTAACAGCTAAAGTTAGCTTTAAGTATGTCAGGATTTGTCAAGCCAACCAATTGGACACACAGAGAAATCCTGCTATGAAGTAATTTACCAAATAGTAGTTAAAATACAGCTGATCCATTTGCACGACGACAAAGCCTTTGTAATGGTATGAATGATCACATTACTCAGATTCTTCACCCTTTAACCAAAGAGATAAAAAGTGTAGTGATTAGACTAATTGCTTTTTCTACTGAAGTAATCTAGAAAGTGAAGTTAGGTCAGCAAAGTTAACAACAATGGCTGTAAAGGGAACACTAAATCAAGTTGCATGAGTTGAATTATTTGAAGAGCAAAACTTTTTAAATAATAATTTTAGTGAACTGATTCTAGGGATTCAATACTCTTAAAGCAATAGCCATTCATATCCCTATCAAACACTCCAGTGCATACTCCTTAGCTGACAGTTTCCTCTAAAGTAATTGGTCAAAGTTGTATACATGATGTTTAGCCGTAGAGGCCAATGGCAGAAGTGATGAAAAATTACAATTACCATGGCTTACCTACCTTACATCACAGAAAACACTCAGATAGTAACATTAAAACCTTTCTTAAATTATCATAACACATGCAAATCAAATTAAAAACTGCAGCTATAGGTGACATTGCTGCAGGTAGGATTATGACAGTTCACAACTTCTCATTACAATCACACTACAACCCACAAATTAGTTATTGTAGTTTTAGATAGCTAATTTCTGTCTTTGTACTGTATATGGCAGAAGAAACATTATCAAATGTAACTAAACCTAATCTAAACCTATGAAATGGAATTTCTTCAAACATCAGGCTACTAGTGCCTTATTGAAATAGTCTTTTTCTAAATACATCCCTTCTTTTCTTTTTTTTTTCTGCCACAAATGTCCCTCCTCTTCTGACAGTTCTCCTGCTCTCCTTTCCCTCCTCCTCCACATCAGGTCATTTTTCACACATGTCATCCTTGGGATGTCACACCTGAGCAGTGTCTCTCTCAGTTGAAGATCTATGAGTGCTGGATTTCATATTTTCAGCTTATTTACCTCGTCGTTTGTTTTCATTTTTCCCTCCTCGCAGATGCGGGTCATTTGACATTTTAGAGTCGTTTTCAAATCTCCGCCACAGAAACACTCATACATTATAAGTCTGCCTCTCCTTCCCCACCTCGCAGGCTACGAAAAGAGCAGGAGGAAATATGTTTCTGCCACATGCTGATTTACAGCAAGCTGCTGGTGGAGGCTGAGAGATATTTGTTTCCACACGGCCGCCGGTGAGTCAGATGGCAACTGTTAGTGGGTCTTCATATCCTCGACACCGTCTGATGAGCTCCAACATCCACATATGGAGGAAATCGCAGATATTTTTTATCAAAACAGAACAAAACAATGTGTCTGGCTCAGCTGCGGCATAACTTGGAGCACAGGTGGTTATATTCAGAACAACAATAGGAGTTGCTGAAAGCAAAAATGTTTAATCTTGCCACAGATATTTCTAAGAAATAGCGAGAATTATCATTTTTAAAAGGGAAAGAGCCTTTCTTTGTCATCAGAAAATGAACTGGTAATATAAAATAAAATTACCAAATAAGTAGAGTTGTAATTTTGTCATAAATTGCGAATGATTTAGTACCTGATAAAATGCAGCATCTGAGCAAATAAGCCTTTAAATAATTTTTACTGTGAAGTAATTTACTTTAAGACAAGTTATGGCTGTAGGACAAAAAAAAAAAGCTAGTGATCTTATTATCTGTAACTCTTTTTATGCACTCGGGCTGCACTGCCATGAACTGGCTTTTTTTACGACGTGGACTGAAGTCTGCAGGTTTGTAAAGGCTTTTCTCCTGGAAGTCAGCAATAAAAAGTTAACAATGTGCCAGTGATAAATGGGCGCAGTAAGAACATGATGAGGTTCACTGGGATATTCCCTTCTGTAACAGCCTCACATCAGTGTTTACAGCAGCAGCGTCAGCTAAAAAACTGTGGTTAAACTATGACAGAAAACCATCAATTCAGGTCCACAATGTGAGAGAAACTGAAATCTGTTGGTTTTTCTTTCATTATATTCTGAATTATCAAACAAAAAAAATGTTTTATTAGAGACTAAACCTAATATACAACATGGGGCTTTCTGAAGCTTTAAAATAAGGGAAAAAAGTAAGGACAATTGTTTTAAATGTATAAAGATGAACTGTAAACTGGGTTGAACACTATAAATTTGAAAACCTCCAAAGTAAATTTCTGTCTAACCATTGTTACACTAATAGAGTAGAGTCTGAATGGTCCAGATTCACCACTGCAAACCAGCAGCGTAAACACTATATTGAAGCTCAGATACTTTGGAGACTAAAAGACTAACATCTATTGAACAAACCTCAAAGCAGTTAATTATGCACAATAACATCTAAGCTTATTAAAGATTAGCTTTCAAGAGAAACAGAACAGAATGGTTTTCTGTGGTACAAAAAAAACCTCACGGAAGTTGTGCGGGTAATTTCTGTAAGCATCTCCCCTGCTGACCTTGTGGATTCATTGTAATTATGATCTTCACTTGAACCAGCTGATGAAAATATTTTCTCTCTGGAGCACTTAGGATCCATTTCATGGCACATATTATATAATATAACTTAGCTTATACCTTGATTTATGTTGCATATCCAAGATGTTAAAATTTATATTATGTCCAGGCACATGGTTATTTATGTGGCAAAAATAAAAATATATAATTATTTTTTTTCAGTCATTAAATATTTATTCTTCAAGAGAATAAAGGATTTCATTCATATGGCTTTATCAAACCTACTGTCTTCTATCTACTTTCTATTTACTACATTTCTTCTAGAAGGCATGATACAGTAAGTCAATCATCCATGATGAGGATGCTCTGAAAAAGCTTCCAGGATTTTCATGATTTAAATGTCTGTGTGCTGACAAACTTCCAGCCTGTACACAGTCATCAACATGTTCCCCGAACTTTCAGACATAATGAGAAATATCTTTGTTTAATATCAAACAATTTGCAGGAAGTTAGTTTAACCACAAATACATTTATAAATTTGTCTCAGTGACAGAGACTAACAAAAGAGGCATACTCTAAGGCATTCTATTCACAGCCATCTGGATGGGAGATTGGCTGTTAAACAGTGATTCCCAGCTGACTCTTCATATGAAACTTTAATTAATGGGGAGATTGTGTGATCACGGTGTGGTGAATCATTGGCCTAAGAGGCTAAACAACAAAACCTTCCAGCTATGCCCAGGGAGTCATCATGGAAGATACTATGGGTCTTCTAGAAAAGATGGAGACAAATTTGATGTGATGCCCCTTGTCAATCAGTCCTAGAGGCTCGTGAGAAGCTGACCAATAACATTACCAGGATTTGGCATGAGGACGGCATAAGGTACATGGGAATTAATCTAATAAAAACATGTAATAAAAGACTAAAACTATCATTGGGGAAAATCATACAATATAGAGTCACATTACTTGATCATTTATAGGGTGGAACACAGTTAATTATATTTCCAAACTCAAAAAGGAGTCCTGGAAACTTCAAAAGATAAAAACAGTCTGTAGCCAAACGTGTGAGTACTGTAGCTCATTTCAAGTTATCAATGGGTGCTAGTGGCTGTTCATGTGTACAAAGATAACAATAATTTCTTCACTTTTTTTTTTAGCAGAATTACATTGTTTGATTAAGTATAGCTTGAAAAAAGCTGATGTTGTTTAATTAGAACAAGTGTGATACCGTACTGAAGACAACGTGTTGGTAGTGTCAGGATTAGTGGATACTTGTTGAGGACCCAAAAGCAAAAACTCAGGAACCAAAAACTAGGAGACACCAATCTATGAACCAATCTATGGACAGTAACTGTAAGAGTAAGAGTATATATATATATATATATATATATATATATATATATATATATATATATATATATATATATATATATATATATATATATGCCAAAACAGAACAATGAATGGATTAATCACCTAAATGGGAGCAGGTATGGACAGAAGTATCTACAGTAGAGGGAGTTAGGGGAAAGAGGTTGGCACAAGGGGGCAACACAGAGTAAACAAGAAATACTGTACATAAGTGCTCAAATACAACCAGAAAACAACTAGAATGACAAAAAAATGGAAATTAAACATATGAACTAGAAAGCACACAAAGACATAAATCAAAGTGCAACTGAAAACCCAAAAAAGAAAACTTAAAAAGAAACAAAAAGTCCAGAAAAGGCAGATTGATGAATGCAGTGGTTTAAAATATTGATATACAGCACAATTACGTACTTGATGAAACCATCTGTCCTATTGTTTATGTGATATATTCATTCATATGGATTCGTGACTGCAAAAAGTGTTGAAAACCCATTCACTTACAGCCAACATGGCTGTATCAGTTACTTTTCCTCCTCTGTCTGCTTATTTGCTGATAAAGTAAATTGCTTTATTAAATACCTAAGTTAATGTGACTTTGTTGCCATTAAAATTATCCTGAGCTTGTTGGAGCTTTGGTAAGATGTATTTCCATGTAAGGCGAAGCATTTTTGAAATTGGCATTATTTCAATTACATTAAAGACTTGAATCACATCGTTTTTTACCAGACCAGTAAAATGTCAGACAGAAGAACCAAAATTAAGCCAGACCCAGCAAGGGACATTTTAAAGATGTACTTAAAGATTTTGGCAGAAAAGGAAATAACCACCTCAGGACCTGTGTGGAGAGGAAGACAGAGGTTTTGGTTACTCTCCCGATCTCAGAGCAGTATTAGGGTTGGGGCGAATGAAAGGTGAGGAGTGCTTTGGGCAGCATCATGGTCAGAATTAGGTAAAGAAGGTTGCAGGACATTATAATCAAGGGCTTTCAATAATCTGGCCCTTCAACTAGTTTGCTTAAGAAGGCTGTAAACAGGTTGGAGAAATAATTGTTGATTACATTGAGCAGGAGAGTGCATGTGTGTTGAATTGGATCAGAGCAGGGAGCAGAATAATGGAGCCAACGAATAGTTGATGGGTCAGAATAATGACAAAACATTGGCTTTAGGCTTACAGCAGGATGCAACCATCTTGCCATCATTATGTCCTCAGCCTGTTACAAATTGAGCATACTCCTTGTCAACTTCTTGATGCACCCGGATACAACCACTCACCTCAGCCCAACCAATGAAAAAGTAGCCTCCTCTTTTGCTAAATTGGAGTCGTTGCTGAGGTATGACCCCATCAGGTCAAAAACGGCTTCAAATTCTCTAAGTAAATGGCTAGACAGGCCTTTCCTTTCCAAGAACAGAAATGTGCCAATGTATGTGTGATTTTCTGGCTTTTGTTCACACTGTGTTGAATCAGCAGCTTTTTACAGATTCATACATTGATTCTAAGGCACCTTGACTTTGCCTGGTAAATACAACTGAGACTGAGTGTTTCGTAACAAATATTGGAACACTCACTCTGTCTCAAACATTCATCTATAAATAATTTGACCAGAATATGACAAAAAATTTGTCAAGTCATGCTAAATGCTAGCATGGCATTTCAAGCAAAATGAACTGCTGATGTGGATAATGATCAACTATAGAATGTTAATTAGCACAGTTTCCTTTTAATTCTCATTAAATATTTGTACTAATTACCTTTGCTATTTGTGAATGCCATCTTTAATTGGTATTCCATCAACCAGTAATGCGACATGCCAGTCACTCACTCACAGAAATGACATACTTGATCTTAAATGTGCTGTGTTGTAAAAAATAATGCACCTTTTGAAAGGAGTTTCCCCTAGTCTTGGAGAACAGCAACAATCTTGATATTTCAATATTATCAAATCGCAGGCCTGTCTAAGGCCTTCTATTAATTAGTAAGTTGTTTCAACAGTTAAATAGCTTCTTATCAATGCCCAGCTGCTTTGATACATTCCAGTCAGGTTTCAATGCAAAAGATGCACAAGATTCCATGCATCAAGAACTACTGTGCTGATATTAAAGAGCTTGAATGACTACAGACTAAAATTTATGATGTTTCAGTTTGTTGTCTTGTTGCTAAAATATTATATACAAATGTAATTGTGTTGCTTAACTTTCACAAAATCAAATAAAACCCAAGTAAGTTGCTTTCACTCATTTGGAGGATGGGAACATTTGAATTGAAAAAGCTTCCTGAATGGGAAGTGAAACATCTTCAAACTTGCAAACAAAGTCCAGTTGAGATTTTATTTTTTTGTTTTGTTTTTTTTACTTTTTTGGGAATGACTATGACATGGATGACTGAGAACCTTCACTGGCACTCTCGCTGTAATCTTTAACCGGGGTTAGGAAGTTGCATTAGTGATAGATTCACTGACTGCCAATTGAATGCTCTAACATATTCCACAAGAGGATAAGTGAGACAATTTGTTCTGAATCATTTAGCAGCGAGAACAAAATAAGTTCTTTTTGTTCTTGCAGCTCTTCCTTGATAGTTCTCACCGCTTGTTCTCAACACATAACCTAGCAGATCTTGGTTGATTTGGATAGACTTTGTTAAGTAGAACAAGCAAAAATTATGTTCCACTTTTGTGGGGTCTAAAATATTTTACAGTAAAACAAGGTAAAAATAAAATAATGGATTGTAAATCAACCTGAAAGACAGCAGAAGAATGACTCCTTTGCTAGTGTTTTATTTGTGTGACGTAAGCTACAGCGAATGAGTTGGGCAGATGTGTGGCTCATGATGTAAGTACAGTCAGAGGCAAAACGTTTTTATAGTATTTGTAACCTAGAGCACAAGAACATATTTACCGGTTCTTGGAAGTATATAAGGTTTTGGGCTCTTCCAACCAAAGACAACCTACAAACAGTTATATTGTTTTGGTGCAGAAATACAATACAAATCAAAGATAAACATTTCTTATTTTCTTATTTCCACATCGTCATATTACATTATTTTGCCGGTTAGATTCATTACTGTACGTCATTTCTATTCATCTTTCATACACCCACTGTAAACAGAAATATAGTTCAATCAAACTGCAGGGGACCAGGAGATCAGCACTTTACCACTCCCTAGTTCTCATGGGAAAGCCTGTCTTCCTTGAGGCAAACAAATACAGCTTTTGTTCACTGCGGGGAACCAAAATGGATTAAAACTTAAAGTTCTTAACAACTGCTTTAAGAAAAGGAGATTTGAACAAATATACTGTAGGTGCACATATTGTGATGTAATCCAATACATGCTGTCTATACACATTGGATAATCTTTGTGATACTGACCATTGTCTAATCTTTATTTATATCACATTTATTTATTAGGATTAATTATATGGTGACTGCTGGGGCGGAATTTAATGAGATCTCTCCAGAAATCATGTTTTCTTAATTTCAATTTAGAATATTGCAAAATGAAAACAAAAAAAGAGAATAGCAGCAGTGTGTTCAGAAAATCCAGGATTTGGAGCAAACTAGGGCCAATTGATTTTTCACATTCTCACGCTATAATTCCCCCTCTTGTATCCCATAAAATGTTGCAAAATTGTTGAAATGTCACAGATGTCATAAAGCCATTTTATGTCCTGCAGCTACAAAAGAAGTATAACAGTGGAAAGAATTGATGCCACCGCCTTTGGAAAAGTTCAGATCAATTTTAGAGGCTCCTGTTTGAAGAAAAGATAAAAGAAAAGTGGTGAGAAAAGATAAAATTATTTAATGGTTTCCTGAGGACCAGGCATGAACCATGACTGAAGGTCTGAATTGAATTCAGTGAGCTGTTCTTCAGGTTAGGGCTGTTTCCTGCTGTCATTCGGCTGAACATTTTTAACTTCATTCATTCTGAGGTCAGAGACCGGGATAAGCTCAGTGATCACAACACGGTCAAGGTCTGCTGCCTCTGCCACAGAGTGACAGCTTTAAATCTAAATCTTGTCCTAGTTGTCGGTCACAGAGAAAGAGAGGGGACAGTATCAAGGACAGCTGCTTCTTTTTTGGCCCAAATCATACAAAAGGAAAACTAAACGCAGAGGAAAGCTGTGTCCTGATTATCTTCTGTGTGATATGAAGGAAGAACAAATGCCAAATCAAAACATGGGTCCGTTTCAGAAAATACAACAGGAAGCAATGATACAATTTCATTTTAAGTTGACCAAATGACTTTACAAAATTTCTGTATGGTTAAGCGTCCTTTCATTTTCTGTCATTCATTTGTGCTGTAACATCTCCCTGATGGTTAAAAACAAAGAGGCTCTTTTTTTCCCTTTTAACATAGTAGGATGATTAAACAATACAAGAAGGGCTTCTTGAGCCAAACCATCAGGATCAAGAGGATTACAAGACAAAAACTTTAAATTATAGACCCTACAAAACATTATATGCCCTGAACCAGTGGGTCCAAAAGGCTTTAAAGACATTAGCAAAAAACTGACCTAAATAACATTTAGGTCATATTTGAATTTTATTAGTCTCTGCATAAAAGATTTACTCCGCCTCTGTCTTTAAATATGTTAAACATGGATGCAGCTTTAAAGATACCAGATTTGCTTCAGGGAAAATGTATTGAACAGCTTATTACTTAGGTAGCACACACATCATGAATTTCTTTGGAAGAATTCAAATGGTCAATATTAATCAAGAGTAATCTAGATTAATTCCAAGATTACAGTGAGATTAATCTAGATTAAAAAAAAATCATCTATGCCCACCACTAATATATATATATATATAAGCTCTACGTACAACATTCATATCCTAGGTAGGTATTTCACATCAGTTATATATATTATGGTACCTTGAATTAACTTTGTTTATAATTCCTTTAGGTTAAATGAAGCTTAACTCCATTTTAACAATGAATACACTAATGCCTATTTAGCTGAGAATATAACTTTTATTTTGCAGAGTCCCTACAGGATGAAATGATGTGTGTCAGTAAATGCCAAAGACAAAGGAAGCTGCAGCAATAGCAGCTGGAATAATGTAAGCTGTTTTGTTCTTGCTTTGAAGTAAATCTGGAGATGGGCCTTGTAATGATTTTATCGAGAATCGGTGTGACACCAAAGGCAACACAAACCAAGACAACAGCCGTGAACGAGATCCAGGAAGCTCAGCAGCCTTCGTATTTTTGTCAAACAAGAAGCCGGAGGAAGAATTCAATAGGTTTAGCTGCATTAATGTGTGTATTTGAAGCAGTGTAATTAGCTCTGCTGTGATTTACCCACTGCTTTGATGAACTTTTGAACATGAAATAGGGTTGAAAAGCCCTGAGGTTGACTCCAATCAGCCGATATCGACACAACACTGATGTGCCGTTTGATCTCTGCAAGACAGAAAAGGAAAGAAACTTGCAGATTATCTCACATGCAAATCACAGATTATCCTCAGAGCTCGAAACAACACTTTCATACAGTTACATCATGTGTTCTGCTAAGAAAAATAGTTGGGTGTGCCTCATCTGCTGCAGCACACGCAGATACTGTGGAGAAAGAAATCCCTAAAATATACCATATAAGGGGACTATCAAACAATAGTTTGAAAATCAAATGAAGCTATCAGTTAATTACTTTAAAACATTTTAGCTTTTGTCCCTTTATGAATAACCATTCAGTCCTAAACATTAGGTTTCAACATATTCTAAAGGTACACTAAAAATTGATCAATTCCAATTTGCAGTTCTTCTGCCAGCATCTAAAATATACTTTTGAATTCGGAATACCAAGCCCTGTCTGATTTATACATGCAAGCGGTTCTGTAATATAGAGTACCGTAGGTTTATATCTTTGGTTTAAAATGCACCACCACATTAAGATTAATTACAAGCCAAAGAGCTCTCAGTCTCGGTAAGTTTTTGTTTTATGTATAACTTGCTGGTGGGGTGTAGTATTAGAACCACCAATGAAGACATACATTTATGTAGGCCTACTGGGATTCTCAAACAGCAAGCCCTGCACACATACAGAATGAAAACATATAACTTCTAAGCAATACATCAAAACTTTTGGTTAACATTTTTCCATCAACAAACTCTCTAACTAGACCAGTAACATTAACTAAACTAAGGAAGAATGATAGAAATAAGGACAACCAATAAACTAAAGAGAAACTGTAACAATAAAAAGATTATAATAAAACTGAATAGAATATCCAGTTAAACAATGTAATGATGGCACAGTTCAGTACCGTATGTTGATACTGTGCATTTTGGGATTTACTGTTCTCTTTCATTCTCTGTATGAAATTAAATCCTTGTTCCTTCCCATGGGTTTGCCCATTAACTGGACCTTAAAGAAGATAATTATTAACCTGCAAGTATTTTATTTAGTTAATGCAGACCAATTAGACCAATTTAGTTATCCTCTGACATTGATTGGTATAAGTTGATATTCTGAGGACAGGCATTGTTCCCTGCAATACTTTTCATTTTATGAAAATTGTTTACAAATCCTTTCTATCAACAACACAGATGATACAGTTGGCCCTGTTCTTAAGTGTTTAGTCCTGTTTTTCTGCTAGACATAGCCCTTGGCTGGACTTTTACCGCAACAAAATGTATATGTTCTCTTTCCTCATATGGACCTGAGAACATAACTCAGAGGTCATCTGTTTATAATTTTTAATTGAAGTTTATTGATCTCACATTGGAGAAATTTACCTCTGCATCTAAACCATCCCCTAAGGGAGCAGTGGGCTGCCATCGTGGGGCACCCGGGGAGCAATGGGTGGGTTAATGGTCTTGATCAGAGAGCCAGAGTGGGAGTCTGTGGGAGTGGGGCTAGAACTCAGGACTTCAGGTTTCCAAGCTCTATGCCTTTGTTAGACAGAGCCAGCTCTGGAGTTAGTCTACCATTACCTTATCTAACATAGAAATTATTTAGGGAGCAAGACGGGATTATTCGGAAGTATACAGAAGCAAATTAAAGCACCTTAAAGACGAGTCAATAAGGAGGCATCGAAGAGAAAGCTGCAGAGCAAGTCTTAGCAGGTCAGTATCAACAGTCTGCAGTTATGGATGAAGAAGCTCACAAGCTTAAAGGAGAAGGAG
>NW_015150463.1:417849-419137 GCF_000732505.1 Cyprinodon variegatus
CAAGAAACAGCAGAATGTTTTTCTGGAGGAATCTGTGTTCCTTCAATGTTTGGAGCAAGATGCTGCATAATGTTATGTATATATAAGACTGTAATCTCTGTCAGAGTTTAAATATATGAGTGATAGATTGAAGTACTGGTCATTTAAAACAGACATATAATGGATTAATGCATGATAAATAAATAAATAAAGTAAATAAATAAATAAATAGCAGTTCATTTAAGGTTGGCCTCTTTCTGTTAAATCTATAAAGTATTTAAAGTTATCTGGGTAGCAGCTTTAAAAGGTACTGTTGAATACACCCTATAAACTGTATAGATATACAAATAGGCAAGTAGGGGTTGTACTTTCTTTTAACCATAATTATCACTAATAATTAAAAGTGATGATCGGTGCACAGAAAAGGCAAAAATTAAAGGCTTTTATGTGCAAGAGTCCTTAGGTTATTTATGTGTTCAGTAAAGAATACAGTCTGTGAAGGATGATATGGTGGTATAATTCTGGGTTTACCTTTCACCATGTCACCCTCCTGCAGAATAGTTGACCCAGTGGGATTGGGCTCAGGAAGTCCGCTCACCAGCCAGAACACATTTGTAAACCCCAGAAAAAGCTGCATGGAAAATCTCCAGTTTAGCATACGGGCTGAAAGTGATAAGATCAAACAGAGCCAACGATGAAATGGGAAAGAAAGCACATTGCGCTCTGGTTATCTGTGCTGGATTGTGGTGGATTTTATCTGATAGATTTTCAGGACACAGGAAAGTCATGTTGTTTCCCATAATCCTTTGAGCCCTGGACAGGGTCAGAACAGTGAATAGGAAGAGAATCTGTGAGTGAGAAAAAATGTATTTTACATTTTTGTTTTATCAGTTGAACAAAATATTTTAATGATATAAATTATTTTTGCTTGGTTAGGGTCAGATATCTGTACAGAGTATCAATTTAAGTCGACAATGGTTCTCCTGTTATCTTCTTTAATTTTCAATGGAAAATAACCATCAGAGAAACTGACCCAAACAATACTTTCTTTTTTTAGGTTTCTGGGAAATATGTTATAAAACTCATGAATTTGTTGTCTTTCGGGGGTACAAATACAACCTAAAAGCATTGCGAGCAACATGTTCCCTTAACTACTGTACAGGAAAAAGAAAAATGTCCTTAGCTCACAGTTAGAGAAACTTGGCAAAAAGTGGCGTCCTGGGGTTGTAATGTCTCTATAACAATTGTTATATACTATCTTATATGTATATATGTATATATATATATGTATGTATATATATATATATAT
>NW_015150463.1:419186-428731 GCF_000732505.1 Cyprinodon variegatus
ATATATATATATATATATATATATATATATATATATATATATATATATATATATATATATATATATATTTATATACTATCTAAATAAATAGTATACCGGTAAAAGGAAAGAACATTTTTATTCCTAGTTTGGTGAAGAAGTTTGATGTAAGGCAAAATACTTGTGGTAAAAACCACAGTATCTTGTTAAATTGTACCAGGACATTTAAAGTTTAAAGAAGATTTCAGGTTAGGGCTGCATTTCTTTTGTAACACTGGAACATCAATATACCAGCCTTTGTTCCTAGAAAAAGCATATTCCACTCCTGTCTGTATCGCATAGTCCATCATGTGCTCACCAAGTATAATTTAAGCAAAAAAGAGTATGGTAGATTTGAAAATTTTCCAGTTAATAAACTGTGATAGTTTTATAAGGCCTGAGTAGCAAAGTGCTGCGAAGGTCTATTGCAATTTGAATGTTTCCATTATTCTCCTGGCAAATAAACTGCATTTTGTAGGCTCTAACATATTCAAAAACTCACCAGGCATTACAGTAAGTGGTCCCCGAGGAAATATGTAAGTATTTTAAAGGAATCAAAAAATGGACGTGGCCAAATAGCTATCCTAAACTGAGATAGGCCAAACCGGAAGTCGTAGAGATTGGGAGTTTGGTACATAGCTAGAGCTCCGCACATCTTGAAAAGTATTTTGGAGGTTTACCCTAAAATCCACAGGAAGTTGGCAATTTTGAGTCAAAGGTTGATTTATGGCCATTTTTTTTTATCATGTCAAAACAAACTACTTCTAGGTATTTTTAAATATTTGCTTACTCTGCCCCAAGCCAAGTTGTACAAATCCTGAGTTTTTGAGCTTGTCAAAGTTGTATAGCCAGGCCCTAAAGTTTGTGTGCTCGACAAGAACTTTGAAATGCAATGACTTCTACAAAAAAAATCCAAAATGAACCAAGTTTGGTAGTATGAACCAGTATGAGTGCCAAACGATACTGGCTGGTCAAATGAAATCATCAAAGCCACACCCCCCTGAGAGAAGAAAGCCTCCTTTGGGAGGATCCCTTTCTGACAATTTTAACCTCATCAACTCAAAACCAGTTCAAAAAGCATATAATATGTTGGTCTAACTTCGTTTAAGGCACAGAGAGTTTTCATCAAAGGTTGTTTTACATCATGTCCATATGTTTGGCTCTCATTTCCACATAGATATTTAAATTTGGACCAAAATCGCTATGATGGATAACCCACAAAGGAATCTAGCCCAATATTTGATGATTGTGGCTTACTTTCTCGACAGCGCCCCCTATAAAATACTAAAACAATAGCTACTGCTTATATTCTGGTTTATGAAACTGGGTTCACATGTGTAACCCAAGCATCGGAATCGGACTTCTCTTCATAAAAGAAAAATGGAGCTCCAGGCCCCTCTTTTTTCAGGATTATAAAATTTTGTACACATGTGTGGCCCACTGAGACCTACAAAACAAAGTATATGGGAGCCATGGTCCAGGCCTCACAGCAAGTCGGTCCTTTTAATTCAAATCCAACACTGGGCTTTTATCAATGATGTCATATCTGAGACAAGTCCCCAACAGCTTTTGAATTAAAGATTTCAAATTCACTATGGATAGACTTAAGACGTCGGAGATTAAGTTGTAAAAAGATTTATGGTGCATCAAGGCATGTGGCTGTGGACTTCTCTTCAAAAAAGAAAAATGCAGCCTCAGACCATTCTTTTATTGAGGATTATGAAATTTGGTATAAATGTGTAACCCTGCAAGACCTTTTTGTCTCTTGGAGCCACGCTCCACACCCCACAGATAGTTGGCCATCTTTAATCAAAGGTACAATTTTGTGTCTTTTAATCATGAGATAGATTAGTGAACTTGTAATACAGTTTTTGTGTTGCAGATTTCAAAATTACTCAGCATGGACTTAAGGACTTGGATATCAAAATTTGTAAAAAAAAAAAAAAAAAAGATTTTTGCTGAATAAAAGTATGTGAATGAGCATCAAAATCTGACATCTCACCTAGAAACATCATTATTATATGATTTCCACCTGCAAAATCAGAGGAGTGTCATCTCTCACCAGCATTCATTAAAAACTGATGGCCATTTGATGACATGACTTTAGCCCTACCATCTGAGGGCCAGGAATCTAATGTTTCAATCATGGAAATGGTCAGAAATGCTGTCAGGAGAGTCGGATTTGGGCAAAATTGGTAGGTATGCAGGGTCGCGTCAAATTCATTTTAGTGATTCCTGTTGTTAGAAACTTTATAAAAAGTTAATTATAGAACAGATGCAAACACAGCACCTATTTCACTGTCATCAAACTGGTTCGAGAAAAGGTTGTCTGGCTGCTTGGTTTCTTTCAAACAAAGCAGTAGCACACCAGACTATAGCCATCTTATCAAGTCATCAGGATAAGCCTCAACTCACTTGATGAGATGAATGGAGGTTTGGGTGCTTCTGCTTGGGTAGAAAGAAAACCAGCATGGCCCTTTCTGGAGCCAGATTGACATCCCTGATCTATTTAATTAAATCAACATGAGGACGCTTAGCTGTTTATTTCCAAATGTGTTAGTGGAAGTGTTTCTCAACCACATCAGCACAGAGAGGGGAGGGTGACAAGTGGATAACACTGAGGAAAAAACATGTGTGTAAAGGCTTCACCATTTTCTAGCTTTTATGCTCTTTTAAAAATAATCAAGACAATTTTTACTAAGCTTTCCATCCTCAGGTTTTTGTTGTTCTTAAAGAGCTCTGTTTGTCTCTGCATTCATTTTCTCCCCAGTCATTTCAAAAATACATAATTGATTTGAAGGGTCATATTTCTAAGAAAAACACCCAAGCAAACAACAAGATTTCCATTTATCTTAACAGTTTCTTTAGTCTTTTTAATTTATTTTTGTTGAACCCATTGACAGTCAAATTTGTATATATGTACATATCTATGCAAAAACACTTTTTGCCTTAAGGTACCTGTAGTTGCCAAATAGACATTTCTCGATTTCTGCTTATTTAAAAAATAAATAGAAATTTAAAGTACATTTCAAATTTTTGACAATGTTTATAATGGTAAATTATAACATACACTGTTAGGAACCAGTTATAATGGAAACAAGGGCTTGCAAAAGGTTTCTGGGTCCACAGTGAATGCGTAATAACCAGCACTGGGGGAATACAAAGGGTTTGTTGCAACAGTGGATCTCAAGGGGTTAATTTTACTTTGCTGTTGTTATTGTTTTATGCTCAAATAGGTTTATCATGCATAATGGCCATCCAGTAATATAAATGTTATGTTGGTTGTTCAATATTAAATTAGTAATATTTTAATTTTCCTTCTCATTATTTATTATCATTTTCTGTTTCGCCCCTAAAGGATTGCCACCTTATTGTGGTCAGGGGGGTTGTGTGCTCTAAATGCATTGCATCTATCGTGATCCCTTTCCGCTGTAAAGCAGATGAGAAAACTGGAGTTTTCGCCCTTGGTTGACCAAACCATCCTAGTGCGGCAATGGTATTAGTCCTGCTGTGAGAATCTGGCTCTGCAGTGCATCAATTACGGCTCGAATCGTCTGAGGGGACTGCTCCTGACCTTCTGTAAGTTATCAAACCAATTAAAGCCCATCAAGTTCCCCCTTTTTTTCCCCAGCTTTTATCGCCATTACACTGTCACAAGTACAGAGCAACGAAATCAACTTTCTGCATTTAACCCATCCCCTTGGGGAGCAGTGGACTGTCATTGTGCGGCATCCTGGGAGCAGTGTGAAGGTTAGGATCTTTACTCAGGGACCCAGATTGCCAGACTGTGGTAGTGGTGCTCGAACTCAGAACCTCAGGATTCCAAGCTCTATGCCCTTACCACCAGGCCATCAGTCCCCCTATGTAGTTGCGGAGGAATAATTAAAATCTCCCTGGGAGCTGACCCGATCTTGGAAGCAGACTGGTTTTTAGACTGGATCGGACCGAAACCGCACGCTGCTCCCTCCTCCCATCCATGAATCAACACACAGTAATACCTCCCTTCCATTATTTTCACCTGATGCTAAATTAAGAAGCAGCTTGGGCAAGTGTAGTTAGTTAGGTTTTTGAATGTGTTTTTATTGAGACTCTTGATTTTTAAAGCTCATGGTTCCATTTGAAAAGGTTCTGAAAGGAACACTGGTTTCATGAAGTCTGTGTGTGAAGGAGATTACGGATGGCTGCAAAGGGATTGTTTATTTCTTTCTTCTTTTTGTTCTTTCTTTTGTCCTTAAGTTAATGTGCTTTATGTAAGCTACTAGCATTGTGAGCCCCTGGATACCTCAACATGGTCATGTGGTGTTGGAGCAATGATTTTATGAGTTTTACAACCCGTTGTCTGTCCCTGCATTGTTAGCCCCACAATTTCCTTTTGGTCATATGACAGGGGACATTTTTTGAGCTTCACGAACCATTGTACTGTCAACTTCCCCTTCTTTGATGGTATGGTATGGTAAGGAAAGCCATTTTGTGGTTTTATGACTCAGTAAAGCCCCACCGCCGAGCCGTAAGTGTTATCTAAGCTAAACATCTTGCTGCAATGCTGAATTGTTTAATGCATTTGTGACCATCATCATTATTATCATCTATGTCGTTGTCTGTGCCATGGTTGTCGTCATCATCATCATCATCATCATCATCACCATCATCATCATCATCATCATCATCATCATCTTCATCATCATCATCATCATCATCATCATCATCATCATCATCATCATCATCACCATCATCATCATCATCATCATCATCATCATCATCATCATCATCATCATCATCATCATCGTCATCATCATTATTATCATCATCATCATCATCCACTGTAAACTGAATGAAACAAACCTGTTTTCATTGCATTTAAGATCTTTGCATTAATTGTTATTCACATATACATGCTACTGTTTTGAACGAAATGTGTTAATGCACCTTACTTGGATATTCCATTGGAAAATTCTTTGAACAGACTTTTAGATCACTTTTCCGTGTTTTAAAATTATTCATTTTTTCTACCTTGTGTTTTATTTTCAAGAGTCTGTAGTGTTTGCATAGATGTTAGATATGCTATAATCCTGAAATATTAGAAATAAAGAAATCAATATTTTAACTTGTAGTAAAAAACGGTTCAATTTGCATGTTTTCTAAGCCATAACAAGGCTTTTGTTGGGCTACTCTACAAAGCCTGGTACTCAATGCTACTCCAGAAATTTTGAATTGAGAAAGCTTGCTGGATGGGAAGCGAAACGTCTTCACACTTGGAAAACAAAGTCCAGTTGTTTGTTTTAAATTTTTTTTTTGGAACAACTATGACCTGGATGACTGAGAATCTTAACCAGCAACCTGTAGTAGTTTGTGGTTATTGAGCAGTTAACGATTTATCACTCAGGCTGGATTCAGTCTTCTTCAGTAACATCTTACTGAACAGAGAAAGTTTTCTTTGATTGTTGATTAATAACTGTGCTGATAGCCATAGCCTAATTTACCAAATTGGTAAAGGCAACTGCATTTTAAACAGCTGGTCCAGGAGTCCAACCATGTATGTAAAGACTACGAATCCTAGCGAGAAAGTAAATTACAGTTATAATCATTCAACAAATAATAATAGATTTGTTTTACCCTCGATTTTGAATGGCCTATTAATGAACTACAACTTCCAGCTCTAATTAATAATATTTTCTTATAATCTACTATAATCTTCTATAATCTACAGGAAAATATCACAAGTGTGAATTCACTCAAACAATTTACTGAAAGTTGCAGCAAGGAGGAACAGCTAGATTCCGAGCATCAGGCTGCCTTGCCAGTCAAGTCAGTTTGCACATATCCTGTCTTGTGTCTGCTCATCCACTGTTCCCGTGCAACAATCCTCATTCGACGCGTGTAGGATCTGTCTGTGCATCACCTCTTTTTGTAAAATTTACTGGATCCACTTTACTCTTCCAAAGCCTATCTAGCTCATTTTATTCTTTTTAGGAAGTGACACTTTTTTTCCTGTCATCTGTCACAAATCAACTCAATCCTTATATCTGATGGGTGACAGAGGGGAGCTGTCTCTCATGCTGCTGCTTAAAAGACCATATTAATTACCACACTAACTGGTAAAGGTATTTATTTATGACAGAACAGAGGTTGCACGGATACATTTTCAAAAAGAGGGGGGAAGCTTTCCTCTAACAAACTTGCTACGCAACAGAAAAGTTTTATTAAATAAGGTGTGGGAAAAGTGGGTGAAATTATTTTGGGGAACACTACTAGAACAAGAATAACAATTTCTGTAACAATACTTATCTGCTTGTCTAATAAGGATTTTTGTTTAATATTTACAAAATGATTGTGCAAGGATACAAAAATTGAAGCAAAAATGTAATAGTGGAACTTGTATCAATTCTAGCTTGCAGTCAAACAAAAATTATGGCTGACATTTATCTTAAAAACATTGCATAGATGGTTTATTTTATATGAGTATTAAATCACACAAGCCTTCACAGAAAAAATGGCAGTAGCCAGCACAATACTTTTCTTTTTAAATGAACTATAGAATCAAAATGTGTTCTTTTCCTTTTCTTTTTAAGACTCAAATCATTCTCCTTCTGATGGATTCTCTTAGCTGGACAGGTGCTGAGATTCTCTGCAAAATAGCAGCCGTCCGATGAGTTCAGACCGTTTCAGAAGCCTTCAGCCAACACAAAGGTTTCAAATGGAGGCATATCAGTGCTGATGGAGGACCAAAGTGCAGCAAAGCCACTGGCAGGCAGCATGATGATCGCTGTGTGAGAGAGGCTATACCAAAGAAAAGAAACATGCTTAAAGGGTTGGCTTGCAGAGAGCCGCCTGACATTTTCAAGGTGATGAAAATGTCACAGACAGAGCTGGATGAGAGGTTGGATAATAGGAGGACACAGGCTGAAAATTTTCAAAACTAAGTATCAGACTTTCCTCAAGCAAAAGTGCTTTTGAGAGCAAAGAGACTGAACAGAAAACACTTAACGAATACAATTATTGCACAGCTCCCTTCACCTTTTCATTGCATGTTTTCCCTCTAAAGGGTGGTTTAAGTCAGAAAGATTATCTGGTGCTACTTTCAGCTCTTTGTTAATGAGTGACATCACAATTATGTATTACACTGACTAATTTGATGTCAACGTCCTTGATCTATGGGGTAAAACTGACGTCAAATAGTGAAATAAAGCAGTTGTTTAGTAATAAAGGAAAACAAACTTAACAGATCTTAGTGGTTTACCTTCGGTTAGTCAAATTTTGTGTAATTTTTAAGTCATGATCCATTGGATAAGGTCACATGAACACCTGAACCAAATCTTTTTTTTATTTTATTTTACTTCATACTGTTGTGTCTGTTCAAATTTTTTGTCATAACCCATAAGCCCCTTTAGACTATGAGTGCTTTTTCAATCAATTTTTGTGTAGTTTTATTATTTCTCTGTAATTAGCACCAAACAGTTAGAAAAACAGACATGAAAAGACCGGCCATTGTTCCATTGTTAATATATTATCACAAAGACCTTTTGCTTTTTAAAAATCTGGGATTTCTTATTGTTATGTGGAAAATGACTACTATGAAGACTTCCAACAAAATTTCAGAAGACTAAAAAAAAAATGGAAGAGATTTTAAAAGATTTTAAATTCAGTTGTTTTAATGAAAAAAAAATTAAAAATAAACAAAGATATTTAAAAAGGAGATAATAAAAACACCTGTCAACATGCCCATGTTTGGATGTAGAAAGAACTTGATTCTGAGAGCAAACCATAAAAGGTTAAGATAAGAAGTAGGGCTGGGTTGAAAAGTCGATTACACTAATCAATCTGAATCAATTTTCCTTTGAATGGCCTGATATCAATTCATAAAACCCTTAAATTAACCTTTTTATTACGTCTTTTACCCAAACTCCCATGTGAGTTATCATTTGGGAAATCTGAATCGACACCCAGCCCTAATAAGTACTCAAAAATCCCTAAAATGCCTTGACGAGACCTGCAGAGTTTGCAGAGGAAAGAAATGTAGTCGTATCATTGTTCTGCTAAGTATTCTAATGTTGCTGAAATAGATGGAGAAATGTCAATGAATCATGATGTGTTGCCAGATTCCACTGTACCCAAGACAGTATCATCTTGCAAATTCAGGAAGGCATATTGCTCCTCTCAGTCTATGACCCATTTAGAAGAAAAGTTGCAGACCTGAGCAAGCAGCTCAACAGTTTCTAAAACAGTTTTTAACTGTGATTGTGGTTTAGAGGGTGATTCAGTTTTCCCCCCAAATCTAATTAAATACATGTATATAAATGTAAATACTTTATTGTCCCAAAATGGGGGAATTCACTCCCTCCATATTTACATGAGGAATAGGTCAACATGAGATATGAAAAATGTTCTTGCAGTCATGACATGATTGTATGACTTGGTTGGGGGAAAAAAACAAAAAAATTGCCCAACTGAGAAAGGGACCAGCTCATCTGTGTTCCTGCAGGGTGTGTGTAGTAAACTGATAGATAATAAATCTATTGTTATTTCAATTCAGTACTTTTTAAAACAATAAGAAAAATAAACAGAATTTGGAGAGATTGTGGGTGTTTTTAAGCACAGAATAGGTATCAATTTATGCCTTGATTTCAGATAAACTCTGGAAGGAGCTGGAGGGATAAAGATTTAAACAAGTTCCCAATAAGAGAAAAAGAAACAACATTCATATTGTGTAGAGACTATAAAAAGCAAGATCGGCTATTTTCTTTTCTTAGGCTTTAGGCCAATTCATATAGCCCGGCCGACATACCCAAGCTTCTCTGCTGATGTCAGGTTGTGAGTTGTGATCAATCGATTAACATGTGCCTGAAACATTTATAATGTTCATGTGGCAGCTGGACACAGACGCAACAGCATTCAATACCAAGGTTAGTCATAAAACAAACATGAGAGCCTGCTGCAGGTGAAGTACAGCCGCTGTCCGCTTCAGGCTCAGCTCAAACGGCATGTCAAAAACCTATCCAGTGCTTTGACTCGACTTTCAACAGAAGTCAGCGGAGTGGGAAGCTCGCGCCTCAGGCAAAAACATGTTCGACAACCGTAAGACCAAAGCGGTGCTGTGCAGGGAGCTTCAAGTGTTCCTCAAGAAAAGAGAGTAGCAGCAGAGATGGGGTAAAAAAAGAATAACATAGGATCACGGAAAAAGTTTCTGAAGAGAGGAGGACAAGGTAAGGAAGAGTTTGGTTCACCTGGAGGCTGGTCATGTGCATATGGATATAAAGCTTATTTAAACACAAATGAATGAAAAAAATGATTTATGTCTGAATGTTTTAACAAAAAAATGTAGTATTTTAAATAAGTATATTTATGGACAGGTTTGTGTGTAACTCAGAAAAGTTGATTTTATTTCAAGTTTAAATAATAGAAAAACGAGTCCTACATGATATTCATACCAGCAAGACACCCAGTGTATTCTCATTATGAGTTCGTATTGAAATAGTACGAAAAGTTATGCACCGTAATTTCGTATGTTTTGGATGTACGAAAACGTACGA
>NW_015150463.1:429249-445484 GCF_000732505.1 Cyprinodon variegatus
AGTGTGCATAACTTTTTGTACGATTTCATACGAACTAATAATGAGAATATGTTGAGACGCCAGAACTGGATGGAGCACCGGGGAAGGTCCTAAAATCACATGCCCATCAGCTTGTGGCAGCGTTCACAATAATCTTTAATTGTTCGATGCAGGAAAGCATAGTGTCCACCTGGCTAAAAAATATCAAGCAACAGAGAGATAGTTTCCCCCAGCATGTCAGTCAGATAAACATTCTTTGGTCAAGGTACCCAGATCATTACCAGGCCATTTACCAAGCAATTTCTTCTTCTTTTTTTGGAAACATTTACATATTCATTTTAACAAGAAGTGTATTTCTGTGTGCTTTTATTGTATATTGTACGGATAAAATTCTTCATTGAAAACAAAGCGAAACCCAAGTCTAATTTCTCAGTGTATGTCTCAACTCAATTAAAACGAACTGATTAAGACCAAAATGTTTTTTTTTCTATCAAGTAGCCCCATCCTATCCTTATTTCTGATAACTATTTCCTCTATATGGACGCTTCACTTTTCAGTCTTGGTTTTGACACCATTCATTTCCTCAGCTGCAGCCTGAATCTCTTTACTGAATTTGGTTTGGATGACTTTAATCCTTTGCTCTGACCTGTGTCCCATCTGAAAGCTGCTGTAAGTCTTCAAGGCTTCCAACCATATATAACCTGCCTTGCTGCTTGGAAATAATAACTATCAGCCAGCGGCAGCACAGAATTACTAATAGGCTGCAGCTAAAGATTTGCAGATTCGGAGATCTGTCTCAAAATGAAAATAATAACATTGCCAGAGACAGACGGGGAAATATGCTGCCAAGTGTTTGTGTGTTCCTGACGTGACTGATGCCCAATAAATTATCCATTTCAATTTCAGAAGCAGTCATGATGATGAACTCCCCAACAGGCCTCCCCGCTTACCTGTGTTGATGCACGATGTCCCCCTCGTGTGACAAAGTGGCTATTTAATCACAGTTGTGACGCATTTCACTGCAGGGTGGCTTCTGACAGCTCCTGGGTTTCCTTTTAGAGCCCACGCTGCAGTAAAAAGGCATTTTTTAAAAGGAGGCCTTCAGCTCAAAATCAATTCTGACTAATATGAGGAGAGTAGTCTAAAGCTACCTCTGTTCTCCTGCTGTGTTACAGACTCTGTATTATCAGGTGGTAAACTTTAACATGATCTGAGAGATGGTCAGTTACCTTTTAATTAGGTAAAGGAAGGTTTAGATGTCAATGTCTTCAATCAAATTAATAAGCAAGCTCAGCATCGAACAAAAATATTGATATTCTGACTGCCAAACTAAAGAAAATGAACACCAAGAAATGATAAAATGTTTAATAAAAAAAAAAAAGGGTTCTCTTGAGCCTGACTCGCGTGGCACATTATAAAAAATATTGGGTGATTTTCTTCAGATCAAAATCTTATTTATTCATATAGCACCAATTTATAACCAGTGTTGGTAATAACTGCATTACATTTTAACAGCATTAGTGACAGCATTATCTTTTAATTTAAAAAGTAATCTAGCTTATTATTTAAAGCATCCCATTTTTAGCCCAACTTTATCAAACAGTGAATTGTCATAAGCATCCTTTCTCTGCTGTTGGTAGAGGATTGTTTTTAGATTTCCTGCATAGATGGAGCAGGGAAACTATAATTTCATGACTGCAATTGGCTGAGAAAAAAATGTGAGCAAGTGATTAGCATGCTTTCATTGCTGCTCACACAGACTGAGAGGAGAAGCTATGAAGGAGAAGTCACCATGGTCAATGACATCATTCCTAAACACCAGGCACTTTCTAAAGTCAAAGGTTTGTTCCCACGATTTGCTCATTATGTCTGGGAAGAAAGACTTTATTCATGTTGCTACAAGTAACTGTGTGCTAATGAAGCTCCTCACATCATCAGCAACCCTGACTCACTGCTGGCAGGCTTAGTTTATCAGCTTTTTTCCTGAGAACTGATGTTTTTTCCTGAGAACTGACAATGTTTTTCCTAAAACCTAACATTTTTCTTAAAAACTGACAACTGTTTTCCTGAGAAATTAGGATTTTCTAAATTGTAACCTACACAAGGGACCAAATTTGATAGGTCTAAACGGACTTTATGACTTCATACCAGCGTTGCAAAGTTAGCAAGCCATCTAGGCACAATAAGAAATATCACAAGATCAAACTAAAATATTGCCTTTAAGGGCAAAAATCCCCCCAAAAAAATTCATCAATGGACATTTTCCCCCACAAGAAAATAAGCATTTTTGTTTCAGATAAAATTACAAACGGAACAGTTGCAGTTGAGAATGGAAGATATAAATCAACCGGTGATCAGACTTTGTTAAAGCTGAAGGTTTAGGCAAGTTTGTGCAAAAGCATTTGAACTGTTTTCTCAGCTTTGTCTGATGATGTGTTAATAGACGTCCATTGTGACCCAACGATTCACTTTAATTGGACCTCTGCAATAAGCCATCTGAGGTACCATTTTGCTCTTCGTCACCTCAGGTGAGCACTTGACGGAAGAACAGCTTTTTGCGACTCAGAGCAGGGAGCTACTGATTGGGCCCCAAGCTTTTCTTCTCCAACCTTGCAGAATCTGCTGCTTGTTGGGTTTGACTTCAGAGGGCAGACAGGGAATTCATGTGTGTGAATTTCTCTCAGCAGCTTTCAGACACACTGCCGTTGGGTTTTTCAGACAGCTTGCTGTTTCTTTGAACACTGCAGGGGTTTCCGCCTGTAGAATAAACACCCTCTTGTTTAAGACTTATTTCATTGAGCAGCAAATTAGATTTGCCTATTGTGTTTCTCTTTGTAGAATTACTCTAGATTAAAACCCATGTTTAGTTTCGCTTTGAAACGCAATCAGTTCTCTAACTAGATCTGAGTGACTAAAAATGAAACTTGAAGTCATTCTACAGAGTGCTGGAGAGATTTAGGTCCTTGAAATCAAGCTGCGTTTGGCAAAATAATGCAGATTATCTATCCACATGGATTAGACCGGTGTGTCAACTTGACTGATTAGTATTGTGCAACTTTTCTAAGTACTGAAACACAAAGAAACAAGACAACTTTGATTTATTTTGGACTGCTTTGATCATAGTGATAACAGCAGTAAGGTGCAATGTTGGTCTGTGTCAATTTTTCTGTAATTCTTTCATTGCCCCAGAATTTTATGTAAAAAAATAAATATAATGTTGTCTGTAATGGAGAGACAACTCCATCTGTTTGTCAATGAGTCTTTTAGAAAGTAAAATGGAAAGTCAAAGAGGGAAACCCAGATATCCCTCACTCCAACAGGGCACTTAGACAATCCACCTCCTCATGAAAGATCGCCAGGGATTCCCACATAAAGAAATAACAAGGTCAGTAAAATTTATTTAATTTTAAGTTTTCTTTTTATTGTTTCTTCTTTGGTGTGGAATTGTAGTGGTCAACACTATTCCAGTTGTTTTAAAATACTACGATTCCATGTAAGGGTTAAAAGTTATTGTACATTATGTTGCTTAAGGGCCATAATTACCAGCACAGTTTCAAATATATAGAGACCAACTAATATTTAGTTTGATGTTCTAACAAGCTAACAAGCTTCAGCATGTCTCAACATTGGTATTTGACTGATCCTCCTGGCAAAGTTCATAGAATTCAGCTAGATTTTACAAATATGTTTAGCTCTGCACACCTTTGTGAAATTATCACAGGTTTTGCTTTGGATGTTTGTATACATGTATTGACTGGGTGTCTGTGGGACTCATCTTTTTACCTCTTGTTTCATACAGCTGTGGAAGCAGGAATATTCTGCATTTACTGTGTTTTGGTTTTTTTTGTTAGTTTGTTACTCTTTTATTCTTTCCCTAATTCTCTCGTGCAATAATTCTTACTGATTTTGCTATATTGGCAAAACAGGACATGGGAAAGGTGAAATCCCCTTAATTTTTTTTTTTTTAGCTTTTGTTGTCATTACACAGAGCAAGGAAGTGAACTCTCTGCATTTAACCCATCCCCTTGTTGAGCAGTGGGATCCCATGTTGCGGCACCCGGGGGGCTTTGTGGGGTTAATGGTCTTTGCTAAGGGGCTTTTCTTTTCCATAAAGCTTATAGTTAGAGTAGCTCAGGTTATCCTGAGCTATCTCTATAGTTATGCTGCTATAGGCTTAGACTGCTGGAGGACATAGGGACCCCTTTTTCATCATTCTGCTTTTATGTTATCTCTATTCTCCCGCTCTGCAGAATTAGCATTTTACGCCGTGGAATTATGTTTAGTAAATCATTTCTTAGAAATAAAACTTTTTACTATATTGGCAGATTTTTGTAACAGTACTAGAGTCTGAGTTTGTGTAAATACAAATCTTGGATTAAATTCTGTAAAAAAATGTTGCCTACATTTTTGGAACATGCTAACAGTGCTGCAAATGTATCACTATCATAAAAATATTGAAAAAAGGTCGACTAAAACTCTATATTTAATGTAAGATAAGGTTATTTGCCAGCTTTACATCTTAAAAATACTCCTGATCTCCTGTAGTATCAATGCATTAAAAATCTCAATGTTTTATTAGCTTGTTTTATTGAGTAAAAGAGCCCCTGTTCTACAGTATCTCCACTGAGATCAGCTTTAAGGAGAGTATCCTCTCTGTCACTGAAGCGTGCTGAGAGGAGGATGGCCGTGGTGATGGGAGGGAGCCCTGTGGGCGTGAAGCATCCATGGCAGCTCTTAATGCAGCTGTCATGCGTCCTGCTCCAACCATGCGCTTTTCCCCTGCTGCTTCGTCACCTTCGAGATTATACGGCTTTTAAATGAGCCTCAGCCGTCGGGAACGGCATTGGTGGAACGCCTGTCGCCTCTACAACACGAGTCATGATTTGCTGTGCCATTAATCTCTGAGGGGAGATTCAGCCGATTTGTCCCCATCAACAAATGGAGCCGTAAATATTCTCTTCCTCTTGAACATGTCTCCTCTCTGTCTAAAGCATCCGGCCTTCACTTGGACCGGAACACTGCTCAGCAGACTGTGCGATCAGAAGGATGATGCATCCAGACCTTATGGGAGCTGAGCAGACATTTAGGTTAAATGTCTGAGAGTTAAAACAGCTTCCAAAGAGTTATTTATTCCCTTGAATAAAATAACATCAGAAACAAACTTTTAATTCAGGAAGTGATCATCTGTGAGTTGCTGAACAAGATTTAAAAAAATTGCCTCTCATTAATTATTCACATATCTAACACAAACAAGAAGGTTTTAAATGTTTGGTTGATTTAGTCATTTTGCAGACAGACCTACAGTATATATTAATTAACGTACAATTAATGTAAAAAAAAAAAAGAATAAACATAATTGAGTTATCTGTATTAAGTAAGTAAAAAAAAAAAAAAAGAAAAAAAAAAAAAAAAAACGTGGGGTTACCCGCCAAACTCTTACAAGCAGTCCATGGATTTTGAGAGCTTTTTGGCATGTAGGGTCTTGCTAAAACCCTGAGGAGCCTATCATTTGTCTCCTCCTGCCTCCTGCTTTGTTTTCCGTCTTCTTTGGTGCGCTTTCATGGTATCCATTAGGCAGCAAGCCAGCCGCAGTTTTGCTTGTTGATGCTGAGAATCAGATTTTAAAAAACAACACTGAGTCCTGAGGGGGAAACAGGAAAGATAAAAAGTTTTAATGAAAATGAGGAGGGGGAACTGGGTCTCTTAACTGCTCTAACTGGTCTCCAAGGCTCCCTTACCTAAAAACCATCTTCTTCTACATCATCCACCAAAGCCTCAAGAGAAGGTCAGCTGGTGGAGCAGTTTCTAAAAGCACAGCCTTGCAGCTCTTGCTGGATTTGGCATTTGTTGCCTTCAGAAAGGGGGTTCATGTTTTACTTCATCCGTTGTTCCTGCTCAGACTAGAATGTTCTGTCATTTTCCTCTTTGGGATTCACACTTCCAAGTTTTTAATTTCTTTCACTTGAGACTTCTGTATCTTAAAAAAGAAAAAAGCAGGGAAAACCGTAAAAGGAAAATAAACTTAAGAGAAAGTAGGATAGGTCCATGTGTACATTAAATTGTATTAATTTTATTTATCCACCCTCGCAAAATTTCAGGTTGAAACAAAATCTTTAGTATGCATCTTAAAGATAATATGAATGCTTCCTATTGTTATAATCGTATTAGTTTTTGTTCTGCAAAAACAAGACACAGTCCTCAGAAGTCTCCCCAGAAAAATTATCATAAAATTATAAAGGTTGGGATTAGTTGTATCATGTCTCTAGTTTCCCAGATGTCTAAGGTGAAATTAAATCAGATTTATTTTAACACCTTGTCACTAATTTGTAAACATCCTCCTCCTGGATGAGCCTGTGGTGACCATAGATATTCGCTTGCATGTTGTCAATGACTCTACAGCAATCCCTCACACTCAGCATGCATGCATCGCAAGTGGAGAGGAAAAACTTCCCTTTGACGGTAAGAAAACTACAGCAGAACCTGGCTCAGTGTCATCTGTCTTCTGTTGAGGCCGACTATCAAGAACAAAGAAGCAGACATACAAAACGAAGATAGAAGCGCTGATCTAGAAATGCTTTCTATTTCAGTAAAGGAAATTGTAAACAAGCCTCATAGGTGGCTCTGTGTAAGAAAGAAACAAGAAAATAAGCTCTTAGTCAGGTCTGATGTCAAAGGGATGGACTGCACAGGACATTACGGGACAGCAGCCCAGCTGATATTTTTCTCCAGTATGATGTCACATACAGGAACAAAAAGGAACAGACCATCATGATAGTACAGTGTATGCGTCTCAGTATGAACCCTTAAACAGACATGATGCACTAGGAGATACACTCTCTCTAACATCATGTGGAGGGAATGCTGAGACGTTGTCAGAAATCCAGTCAATCCATCATTTATCAAAAGTCTTATCTAGCAAGATTAGCATGTAGATCACAGGATTTTGTTCAAGTTATCTTTATCAGCCTGTTTAGGAAGGATTATGAGCACCATTAATGGAGAACATGCTTCCTTGGGGTTGAGTAATCATATTTTACTTATTTGTTTTCAATGTAAGAGTAATATAAATCTAATATAATGTTTAAACAAAAGGTGAACAAAAGGTGTTCCAACTGTTGTGGTGTTATTTAGTATAGCAGCTTCTGAATTGTATGTCTCCTTTGAGATATGCTGCCAGATTAGGGGTAGAATTTGATAAATGTGTAAATGGTAAGAGAACACAAAAATATATATTTTTCTTCATCCAATCGAACTTTAATATGTTTATCATTTGGGCTCTTTTTATATCTTAGTAGGGCAACATATACCGGGAGATAAAACTCATAAAATTCTATTGCTTATATTTAGAATTTATTTCTATTTGGACATATTTTTCTTAAAGTCAAAAGAAATTAATGATAACATCAAATTATGTCTGGTAACTTATTTTCCACCCTGTGTTTAAGGTTTATACCAAGGAGCCAGCATCCTAATATTAAAGGTCTTCGTTATCAAAGGGGCTATGTTGTCTAAAGCAGTGCAAAAGAAAAAAAGAAAAAGTATCCCCATAAACAAATGTATCACTTTGTGCAGGGGAATAAATTAAACGGTTCTCATATGTAGAATTGTTCAACGACACATAGGTAATAAAAAATGGAACCGATTATTTAAAATTCTGCAGATTCTGCATAATCTGCCAAGGTGAATTCTTCTTTCTGCGGAGAACTCTGTAAGTTTAAAGGTTACAAAAAATAGAACAATGTTGAGAGCAAATATTGTTATTTATTCACAATCAATGCCAGCACAAGGTCCAAAGTATGAAGCTGAGATTGTGTGGGACTATGCATATTTTAAACAAAGCCGTTCAAAAATTAGATAGTATTAAAGGTTGCATCTAAGCTATGATCTTCAATGTCGCTAACAATGTAAAAATCTCCCACTATACCTTATCAGTATTTAACAATAAAATAGATATGAAGTCTGAAAATATAAAATCCTAGAGGATAATAAGAAGTTAATAACAGAATTAATTTTTCATGCTTTACAATGTGAATGGAAGAACTACTGTAAGGGCTAAATGTTCAAAAGCATTATAGTCACTGAAAAGCTAAGGACTAATCATTCTGAAGGATTGTTGCTACCCTCTTTTCTGGCACAGATTTTCTGGGGTAGGTGAAAATCTAAATAACTTGAGGGAGTTGCCTAATTTATCTAAACATAACTCTCTTTTTATTGACAGGTTTCAGTAAGGCAACATAAATCAATACGGTTATCAAAGAACAACCTATGAATATACAAACTTTTTGAAGACAGAGATTGTTTTGAATAAACCACCTTTAATTGTTTTTACTCAGTTTAAGTCATTTTAATTTTAACAAAATTATCAGGGTTTACCCCTTAAGGATTTCTTTCTAATCTATTTGATTTTGGCTATGGGCAGGAAACAGTATGGATGGGGTAATTGGTGGGTAACAGTAGAGAAGCTGTAGAGAGGTGTGTTAAACTATTACTCTGCTTCCTAGTCTGCACCCTGGGCTCTCAGGGTTTTGAAGGATTAAATAATTTGGCCAGATTCCTAGAAAGAAGAGCTGCATCATCCAAAGTGCATGAATGCTGAATCAGAGCAGGTTTCCCCCGAAAAGTCTGGGAACTATCAATGTAGTCAACAATTATCGCCGTTTTCTTTTTGTTATTAGGCAGGAGCATAGCATGCGTGAAGTGGACACATGACCTTAGCATTCTAATCCTTTTTTTTTTCATTTACATAACACTTGAATTGAATGCCCTCAGATTAATGGATCCAGTCCTGCTGCTTTGTGAGTGGGGAGAGATAGCGCATCTGAATCTGCTTTGCTTTGTAACACCCAACGCAAGTCCATCTGGACCAGACCTTTCTAGGTCAGAGTACACTCTGCTGCAGAATGTAGTTTAACCAAGGCTTTCTTGTGTCAGTAATACCTTATATAAAATATTATTCATGTTGGGGTTTCCTTTGGACCAGAACCTCCATTGAAGTGGTCAGGTTTGGATCAGTTTGAGCCTTATGCCTGTGGGCCCAGGTCAGATCAGGTCCAGCTGGATTTTCTGGGGCCGATCCACACATCCCGTGCCCTGATGAAAGTTAAACAGAAAACCAGGATAGATGCAGAAGATAATTACAGACTTAATTTGACATCTATTGAGTCAGAAATGTCAAAATCAATGTTCAGAGTAAAACACACTAATCTCATTAGCATCTTATGAATAAAAATAATCCTGTTTAAACAATACTCAAATAATTAGTATACTGAACTGCTACTTTTGTACTTGTACTTGTTAATAACTCAGTTCACTTCTGTTTTCTTATTAAAGTACAGTTAATATTACAGAATTCTGTTTACTAAAGCAATTTAAAATTATTATTATATTATATTGAAATATATTATATTAATTATAATATTTTTAGCAATATAATATTTTTCTGTAGCAAATCCGGAACAGATTACTGTATTTCGTTGTTTGACATTATAGTGGCACTTGAAGATTCTGTATGAGGTAGTACAAAAACAGAAAAAAGTTTGAGAATTATTGTCCAAGTTAACTACATGCTTTCTACTTTCTTTTTTGGTTCATGGTATCATTAAGTAGAATTAATCAAAAAAGTAAAATCATACATATTTTACTATCATAAAATATATATATATATGATATTTTTATAATTTGTAGAACAGTCTTCCTTTCAATAAGTTATAAATTTAGAAGTATTAAAAAACCTCCCTAGGATGTCTTTTAGCACCCCAATGTTCTTTTTTTAGCTATTAATTTTATAGGTCAGGGCTCTGTAGTTATATTATTTTGTAAAATTTTGTGTAAAAGCAACTTCTCTTAAATTGCTTGTTGGTGCTTATAAAACTCTACAATTGTCATGCTCTGGTTATTGTTCTGTTTTAGTTTTGGACTAATTACTCCATGGTGCATTTCCTTTTGTCACTTCCCAGCCACCAGACTAGCTTCAGCTGCTGCCACTAATTGTCCCTGTGTCTTCCACCTGTTTCAATCCCTCTATATACCGGCCTCAATCTCCACTTGCTGCCAGAATGTGAACTAATCACTCTGGTTGTATGGTGCCCAGAAGTTTTTTTACTCTACCTATTCCAGCTATTCAGCCTTATTAGAAAAAAAGCAGCTTCTGGCTACAACAGTGTGGGCAGCTCCAAGCCACGTCGGACCATCGCTGCAGGTTCTACCTGCGGCAGATATTTTCTACAGATTCATGCATTGCTAATGCTCTCTCCCAACTGCTGCCGGCTTCTCCGGTTCTAGTCTGCCTCTGCCTGAACTGTCAGACTCAGTCCCGCTCATCTCCAGGACCTGCCTGCCCCTTGTCTGCAACATCCTCACCCTTTTCAATAAAACCTTGAAATGTCACACCGTATTGGCTTAAATTACCACGTTCTCCATGCTAAAACATAACTATTGAAAATACCTTACTAGTCATTCTAAAGTGCAATAATGCTGCCTTCCACTCTCACCAATTCATTCACAACTTTAACACAAAAGAAAAAGCAGAATGCTAACAAATCATTTGAAATATATTCACTTGCATTTTGAGATCTCATTTAAGCAGTAGTTCAAAAAGCCTCAATTTGCAAAACCAGAATGTAATTCAATGCATAAATTTGTGATGGTGTAATATTATGTTAAAATATGAATTTATTGGATTTTCAATACATTTACAAATGTTTATCAGGTGTATGTGTTTTGGATTCGTAGTTTGTGATCATGTTTATTAAAACTTTTGTAATTTGTTTTAGTCTGGGTATGCATATTTTCCTTCAAAACTATGATGGTAGAAACCTCCCTTGTCTCAGTGATGGTAATACAAAAATACTTTGAACACAGCTCAATGTTTATATATATTTTTCAATCAAATAGCCTCCATGTTTTTTTAATTCAATATTTCCTTACATAAGGTTAAGAATTGTCATCATATTAGAGGGTTGGTTATTCAACAGTTGGAAAATAAGCAGCAGTATAAAAAGTGTGGAACCCTAAGGACTGAAATTAATGGGCTAAAGTCAGTCAGTTGAAAGAATAACAAACAAACTGATTAGCATGGCTGCTATTATGTGAGGTTACAGAAAAAAAATTGAAGCATAGCCTCATTAAACCTTAATCAGACACAAATGTCAATAAGCAAGATAACTGATGATGCCTGGAGTGTCAGGATAAAAACAGACTCCACGGTCAAAAACAAAATACATGGGAAATAAGACAGAAAAGCTATTACAAAGTGGGCGAAAATGACTTCTGCAAAATGTGCATAAAACACTCAAAAACACAGTAAACATATTTAACAAACAAAAGCAGAAACATCAAAAATGGAAGAAGGTAAGAACAAAGATTTGGAACTATAGATCACCAAGGTTGGGTTTTAAATATAAACTAGTTTCTTTTAATGCAGTCTCCTGGCTTTCTTACATAGACATCCCTTTACTCATCCTTTGTAAATTAACATCAGCCTAAACTAACTGTATTGAATTATATTAAGAATGAATAAGGCTGCATGTAACTAGTTGTAATTCAGACTTTCTGTAGGAAAATCAAGCTGTGTGTCCGAAATAAAATTATAGTTTGTTTTTTTTAGTATCTCCACTTCCCTTTGGTTCTCTTTGATGCATCCTTTTCTGGTAATAAGAGGAAAAACAGTCATAACCTGCTGCCAGTTTTGATATTGGACTTATATGTCTTTTAGACCTTAAAGCAATTCTATTAGACACAAAGTTATGCAATCTATTATCTTCCACTTTTATGTTTGAAAAGGGTTGTGCTTGTACAGTAAGACATGTTTCCTGTAAGATGACTTAAACCCTGAACATGTGCTGTGTAAGGTATTTGAACAAAACATGATTTGAATTGATTTGTGCTTTCTCATTTCAACACAGCTTTCTTGTATTTTTATTAACTGAAGTAATTGTCCAAAAAGCACATATTGGTATCAACCCAAAATCTTTTATAATATTATTTAATATAATTAAAACTACCGTCTATTACTGTGTAACTCTGTGTGCTTGAACTTTGACTGTAAAATCAGTTCAACTACAGCAATCATAAAAAAGCACATCTGCATAGCTGACCTCAGTCTTAAATTCAATCCAAGAATTACATCAAAATCATCCCAGATTTGACCTGCACAATCCCCAAGATAAAGATGTTTATAAATATAAATTCAAATTTCAGAATTTTAAAATATTTCTAGAGAAAAAAAACCTAAATCGCATTTTTTTTTATTTGAAATTTAAAGGCTTTTACTGTACTTAGAAGCAGACATACAAAAACATACCTACTGTAGCTTATTTTCAAGTCTGAAGATGCCAAATAACTTTACATTATATTAAGTCATTCACATACTGATGGTTGTAAACCACAGTGTTAGCAACAGTAGCCCTGGGCATGCGGAGGCAGGGTTGCCATACACACATGGAATCAGGCCCTCTGTGACCACCATTAGTAGGCAACTCAGGTTAAGCGTATAAGTTGCTGTATAAAGTTGCTGCAGATGAAGAACCCCAGGCCCTCTCTGTTTAAGCCATAAGTATACCTTTAAGCATAGTGAGGGTTCTAGAATTTTTTTTCGAAATGACAGTAAAAACAATTCTGATACATAGATATCAGAAGAAAAAGATCAGAAAGAAATATAACCCAGAGTAGGATGCTGATTCATCCACCGAAGAAGAATAAATGCCTCAAGCTGAAAGTGAGACTTTCCTTTAAAAAAGGGCGAGTGCCTCATGAATTGATTGCTTTATTCAATAGACTCATGGTCCATAAAGAGATGATACGCAACACAAAAAGTTAATACACAACAACACAACACAAAAAACAAAATAAAATGAAATAAATCTTATAAGAGACTTGCATACCAGTGTTCCCACAGAGCCGACCGGTATCCTAGCGCACTGAGAGAGATGTGAAAACATTACAATAAGACTGTTCAATGAGCTGCTCAAACGACACATAAACTTGTAAATGAGGTCATGCACAAGTGCCTGGAATGTTCTGACATGTGCATTATAAAACATCTCACTTGCACTGCTGAGCCTTGTTTTTTTTTCTTTTTTTAAGAAGAATTCTCAATGCGTCATTGATAAGCAACTTTAAGCTTCTGCATGCAAGCTTTTTTAAATTTACACCACAAAGAAGTTGTATACAAGGCAATAAAGTAGACTTTAAACAGTCTTATTTTTACCTCATCAGTGCACATTTGAAATTTCCTCCCCAGAATGTTGCATGGGCTTAAAACATCCCATAATCATCACAGAGCTGATCTGTAATGTAGAGATGTCTAGTCTTGAAACAAAGGTTTAACTTTTGCCCTGACATAAAAAAATCAGGGAAATTAGTAAGTGCTGAAAACCAGCACTGCCAGGTGAGAGGACAGCCAGGTCATTAGCATACATGAAGTGATTGACTAAAGTATAACCAATCATGCGTCCAGTTTTACAAAGGTTCATTTTTGACAGGTCATCTATGTACAAATTAAATAGCCTTTCTTCTTTTTAAAGAAGAAAGATTTTACCCAATCTGTGGTGAAGTTGTTTTTTAAAACAATATATATTTGATGTTTTAAATTGAATCAGTGTGCTTTATTTTGCTGGTTTAGTGAAACCATTTAAATATGAAATGGAGGACATGAGATGATATGCAGATTATAAGGACTTCAGAAAGGCTTGAAGAAGCAAAAGAGATGATGACACACAGGGTTTGAATGTATAGGATTCAGAATAAGGGGTTCTAAGTTGCAAAAGAATATTCTTTTTAGTATGTGAAATACCTGGCATTAATTGCGGCTGGTCAATAACAATTGATGCGCAAATTTTTATGTGTAAACAGATTTGGTTCTGCCTGCTAAAATTAACAGATGGCTATTCTATTTTTCTTTTTAAATTTGCTCACAAACTCTGCCTCTGTCCTGTTTCATTAATTTGTCTCAGCCTGTGTAGAAGTTTTTTCTTTTTTAATATTATTTTACTATTCATAATTTTGACATCCCTCCATCATCTGGCATTTAACTAATGTCTCCTTTGTGACAAAGGAGACATTAGTGCAATAAGCACAGATATGTATCTTAGCTTCCAAAGGTATTTAAAAAAAAAAGAAAAATGCATAAACTGCAACCCAATGTTGAGTTTCAGATTTGGAAAATTGCTTCTTTCATATGTTGCAATTGCTTACATTTATACATCCTTCACCTTTGAATCTGTACAGTTTGTTAATTCGAATGTAATCTAACCAATAATCTCTAAAAAGAGATTGTTGGTAAGCTGAAAACCATAAAATATATTTTTTTTCTTGATAGAGAAAAAAAATTATTATTTTTTTAATTTTGTAAAATTAATATTAATTGAATGTCTTACTATGGAAGAATTTCAAATATACCATTCATGCAGATTTGTATCTAAATTTTGATTACAAAAATAGGTTGTGAAAAAAGAGGAAGCAGAAAATAGATTAGCAATAAATATCAACAAACCCGAATGTATATTTTATAGGAATCTGAGTTAATTGCCCTTCCAAGGGTTTAAGATTTTGCTGCATGGGTTAGCTTCCATGGGTTGTTTAGAAGCACCACCATCTAGGAAATCTGTCTACTGAGTCAGGATTTAGAATAAAACCAGATTGACAAAGCTACATTTTGAATAATCAAAACCATGAACATTCTTTAACATAAAGACCTAAAATGTGTCGAATGAAGTCCCATTTTCTATGTCAGCCCTGCTTCTGTCATCTCTCCTGCCTCATTTGAGAGAATAGAGTTAATTACAGTGAAAGTCGTGGAGGAAAGTCGCTAAAGCTGCGTCTCTCTCCGACTTATCTACGAAGTGTGAACAGGTATTTACTCCAGCTGGTTGAGACGCCACTGGAAACATTACCTTGCTAACGCCCGATTAGCGGCGGGGCTCTGTCAGCACACCTTCAGATCCGTCACCTGTGTTAATGTGGGGAGACGGCCTGAAACTGTCCCGGTTCTCTGATCAAACAGAAGCCCTGTGGTTCATGCATGGCAGCAGCTGCCTGCTGAGCCTTTGGATCAGAGAGTTTGGTTTTAATAATTAAATATCACCATATCATAAAGCCAACATAAAAAAAAAAAAAGAATATGTGGCATTACATTTTTCAACTGTGGTTAAGGCTCTATGTCACACACTAAATGAGTCAATTTTGTAATATTGTTGTGATTTCCTTCCAAAAATTTCAAACAACAATTTTTCCTCTGAGGCAGCCAAAAAATTAAAAAGAAGACACAAACCTTCTCTTTACCTAGTTGTTTTTTAACACCCTTTTCGCTAATATTTTTGTTGGTAACTTTGAAAGCAAACTAATAAAATAAAAATAATAAAATAAAATAATCTTTGCTTATTACACTTTTTACAGAGGAAGATCATTCATTTGGGACACCAGCTTATTTATGGGACTTTGAATTTTGGAAAGCATTTTCAATGAGCTGTAGCTGCTTAACAGATTTTTTTTTACAGTTGCATGGATATCTTTACAGTGATGTAAGCTACAAAAAGAATGTAGCTGCAGTTTTTCTTTCTTTTTTATAACCTGGTACTGAGATTATTTAATAATCAGTTATATTAGGTGTTAAAAACTATGTTTGGGCCTGTGACGACTATAACGTTTTTTGCTCACCCTTTGGTCTTTAACCCAGTGAATTTCAACAGAGTTCAGATTTTAACAATAGATTTCTAAAATGAAAACAGTATTCTGGAGGAAAAAAAAAATCTGATCCCTCCACTCATAAATGTATTAGAACTGAATTAGTGACTGTCATGAATTATGGCCAAGTGGTAACAGTGAGAAAATGTTGCTGCATATCATCAGCATAGTTAAAGAAAGATGTGTTATACTTGTTCAGTTTAAGAAAAAAGATCTGCACAGTACTGTCTGCCATGTCTTAATTAATTAATTAAAAAGACTACATATCTGAAAACATTGCATTCTAACCATGTCATTTTAGTGTATACATTTGAATGAGTGAGATGCAATAAGATTTAATAGTTGTGACCAATTTATAGCTTTTAATAAAATAACAAAGCACATTTGATGTTTTAAAACTATATTTTTGCTGCTTCATAGCCTTAAATTAGTTAAAACATAGGTTCAAATCTGAAAAATAATGCTTTTTAAGCAATTTAGCAAAAATAAAATATATTTAGCCATAGAATTAAAATGAGCCCACACAATTTCATAAAAGAAAATGCAGGACTGTATAAACAAAGCATTTCAGCATG
>NW_015150463.1:446002-478308 GCF_000732505.1 Cyprinodon variegatus
TCGTTCAAAACACGCCCCATAATCACAGCTCTATGGAGCAGTATCAGACTCATATTCTGACTAGAATTGAGTAGGACTACGTCAGGCTAGGTGATTTTAGTATTACAAAGAAAGTAAAGAGCAACATGTGGACATGCCCGCTGTCAGTCATTACTGATGATGGTGAGATAATGTGAGCAGCTTCTTCAGATCGGTTTTCTTTCCTTTTTTTGCACAGAAATTAGAGGCCTATTATGCATTTAATTGGTCAGTTTAGGGGTAATGCAAAGGGAAAAAGTCTACAGGGCATAGGTTTCCTGGAAGGCTTAGATGACAGGAGAATGTAAGATCCATGTGAGAGAATTGGTCGCAAAAGGCACACTAACTGGGAATGGAAAATATTTTAGATTTGGAGGGGGTAAGATCAAAAAGATATATTTAATATTATGTCTTAGAGTGATTTTAGGCAAGATATGGATTACATTTTAATATTCACCTAATAATTCATCATCACTCTTTGGCGAGTTAAGGTGTCCCATTTTCTCTATTCAAGAAATTTATTTAGTACGGGTTGTTCAAATCAAGAACAAACTTAAGTTCTTCCTTGAAATTTGGCATTTTGTATTGTGCACTATCTGTACTTACATTTTTCAAAATCAATTAAATAATATCCCCCATGAAAAACAAAATAAGATAAAAAAGAGGTTTTATTGTAAATAATTTATCAAGTTACATCCATCACAGTATAGTAATGTGACAGAATAGTTTTAAATGGAACCTAACGTAGTGCTCATACGTCGTCCAAAGTTTAATTTTATTGCCAAAGTCTGTTTAGAATTTGCAGATGTTTATGAGGACAAAGATGCAAAAACAAAGACTTTGATGAAGAGAAAAGGAGGAGAATGGTAAAAGACACACATCTGCTGTAACCTTGGTAATACAAACATAACTGTTTTATTGGTGTTAATAGTTTTTGATTTCAAAATCTAAAAAACCTAGAAAGACGCTTTAAACCACACAAGCAGCCTGGGCTAACTCCCGCTGTAAATAAGCCCCTCCTCCCGCTGCTTGCTACTCCATGCGGACCCACTCAATCTTACTGACCGGCAGTGGAGGATTTTACATGGTATTGTGGCTGTGAATGCTTTTCTTTCTGTCATTACAGTAACTTTGATGTTAGCTATGAATGTCCATTTTGCCTAAATTGTAAGACTATTTTTCATTGATTCATGGAGTGTTCTTGTTTGCTACTGTTTGTGATGAAAGATAATTTATTTGGACTGTTTGTTGAAGTTTTTCCTAAACATATGTTCATTTTGGGGTACAAGTACTCTCAAACGACTAAAATTAAATGCCAGATTATTTATTTTACTCTGGATGGCTATTTATATGATCAAGAAAAAAAACAGAATAGAGAAAGCTGTGGATGTAGAGATGTACAGCTGGTGCTGTACTCATGTTAGCAAAGATGTTGAAAGTCCATTTCAAAACATTCCATTTCAACGCAGAATCCCCACCAATATACAGAAAAAACTAAAACCAGAAGACATCAGGAAAAACACACATGAGGAGCCAAGAAATGAAAAGGAACCAGCAAAAAGTAAGTGCAGTGGAGGAGTATAAATACCAAACAGAACAAAGAATGGGGTAATCGACTGACTGGGAGCAGGTGTGGACAGAAGGATCTACAAAGGAGCTAGGAGAAGGAGACTGACACAAGAGGGTGACAGAGGGTAAACAAAAAATACATAAGAACTCAACCAAAAAAACTAGCATAACACAAAATGGAAATAAAACCAATGAAAACTCAAAAAGAAAACTTAAACAGAACCAAAACCATGACACTTTTTATATTATTTTAAATAAATATAAGATAATATATTTTTTTATATTTATCAAGATGAGTGAACATCAGTTCAGTTAAAGACCATTTTCCATTTCTAAACCTTTGTTTTGGATTTCATGAATATCTTAAGTTGTGTTTCTGGTGCTTATTTTGGATGTTTACTAAAAGTGGTCTTTGAAAATGTTTAAATTACTTTTTTTTAGAGTTTTCAATGTATGTGCACTTTTCAGAGCGCCCTAATTTGCAGTAATTGCTTAATTTACTTTTATATAACAACAAAATTGAGAAAATAATACCCTAATTGATTCAAGATCAAACATTGATGTATGACGCTGAATCATGAAATGTTTCATTGCAACAGCTAACCACTGAAGGAAAATATTGCAACCGTCACAAGTCTTCCCATTTGAACCAATAGTGTAATAGAGTATTTTACTGCAGCTTCCACTGATCAGCCCTAAATGAATGCTAAGATTTTTAAGACAACTTTTACAGACCCAAAAAGCTTACATAAAAATATAAAAAGAAACTACAACATCACGTAGCATCCCATAGACCCAGTTTATTCAGCTTATCTGCAAATAAAGTTGATGTGGGGTGAGGTACCCTTTAAGAAAAAAAAAAAAAAGATTTAAGCCATAGACATATAAAAAAATCTTTATCAAGGCTGCATTGATAAAGGTATTTAAAACTTTCCTATCTTATTAAGTCACCTTTAAAAAGAGTCTTCACTTAAACATAGGATAAGTTTATTTAGGAAAGAAAGTAAAACTGATGTTTTTCCCCTCAATGATGACATCATTTGCCTGTAAATGTTACTGGAAAAGACTGACATACGTCTTTTAAAGAAATAAATTATATGCAGAACAAGTCAGAATGGCTACTCTTAATTCTTATTTTATATGGCAGGAGTTAAGGTTTGAATATTTTTACTCCTGGTAGCCTCTTACTGTGTTACTCTCTGCATGTTCTTCTCCTGTAAGTAGCTGCTATGGTCTTTGTAAAGGATTTTGTTCAATTATAAAGCAGCTGATAATGCCTCTCTGAATATCTGCAGCTTTAAGAAGTTAAAGAAGTTTTAAAAAAAGATGAGGAGTAGAAGGACGAGGGAGGATTGAGACGTAAAGCTGACTTTGAAGAGCAGCTGCAAGATTCGGTTAATCCACTCTGAAGATTTGGTGGCACAAAGAAGGAAGAAGAGGACAAATCCTGGATGACTTTAAACCTTTCTACGCTTCTGTTTCTTCTCTTTTAGATTCTATACATTTTTTTAACTGTTTTTTTTCCCCCTTTATAGTACCTCCAAGACTGCTAAGGTATTATTAGAAATTTGGATGCAGTTAGGTTAATGTATTATCATTTTAACTAGTTTTGTAATATTTACTACCTTTAGAATTCTTAACAAAACTTAAAAATAGGCAAAAGATATTTTATTTTAAATGTTTTTATACAAAAATAATAAGGGTTTAAAAGAATATATGAAATCACATAAAAACACCAGCAAAACTTGCAACTCTTAAAAAAAAAATAAAAAATACAAAGACAAAAGATGTAAATCAAGGTACAAATGATATACTAACTGCAAAAACAGAACTGTACAGAACTGCAAAAAAATGTTTTGTCTTTTATTATTCAGAAAAGAATAAAACATTGTTAGTAATGTGCTATCAATTCTTTGGTACAATAAAATCAACACAAAAATAAAAAAAAATAAAAAAAAATCTAAATAAAACACAAAAGGCCTGAGCCCCTGCCAAAGATAAAAAAAAAAAAAAACGAAATGTTTTTCAACCCTTTATATTTTTTATTATAGACACACTCCAGTTTGTGTTTCTATCCATGTTAAGACATTACATTAACTTACATTCATTTTAGTTTTTGCATTTATACCCAACCCTGATATTTATCTTAACCACAATCTTAATGAAAAGTTAATTTATATCATTCCTCTAAACTGGTTCTTTAAAAATGGGGTCAGCAATAAAAATTATACTCAGAGGGTTAGTAAATGTACCTAAAACAGTTTGAAAAAGGTAACATAAACATAAACAACTACACACACAAAAAGGGCCTATTTTATTTATTTATAAATAACTATTTATTCACTAACACTGCTGTACATGTTTCTATTATATTTTGATTTTCTTTCAGCAATGGAAGTTTTTGTTTAAATAATAATAATAATAACAAAATGAATAATAATAATTTTTGACTTGACTGTAGCATGCATTTATCTAAAGAAAAGTCCAAAAGAAAAGTCTTTTTCCTTTATATTCTCTGAAGTCTAGTCAACGTTAGTCCTATTTTTGGACGTTTTCAGACTGGACCCTGATGCTATCCTCTTCCTGCTGCTGATATAAATTACATCCATTGAATTATAAAAATATCCATGTTTCTTTTAGACAGTGTTCCTCTTTTTTCTTGCTTCCAACACAATTTAAATGACGACTTTGAAATAGAAACCAGAGACATACTTTCTTCCTTTTCAATTCTCTCTTTCTTTTTTTAATTTCACGTCTGATGTCACAACTTCTTTCTTTGTCGGGTTTTACTTCCGTCCGTCTGTTTCTAGCAGAAAAATTGCCCTGGAGTCTGAAATATGAGTTGCATAATCACTGCAAGGGAAGAAGGTGGCAACAGAGTTCAAGGCTTCTTAATTAGTTTGCAGTATATATGTAATTATTCCTACATTTTTAAATTCACTTAAGGCACTACTCGCCTTTTTCCTTTCTTAATTTTTAAATATCTGGTTCAAGAATGTCCTGAAGTTACGAATCAATCCCGCATTAGGATCCATGTAATTACACTATTTTTTTCTCGCTTCACTGAGGAATGAACTGACCTATGGATTAAAAACCAGATGCCATTTTTAGATCTTCACACTTCTCATCCTTCTCATCAGTATAAAAAGAAGTCAGCAGAAATGGGCAAGCAGCCGAGCTCAACATTTGTCTCTTCACACTTTCAGTCAGAGTTAAGCGAAAGCTGACAGAAATGAGAGACATGCTGTCAAAACCTGCAAAATGGGAATTTATTCAGATATGAAAGCCTTGTTTTTTTTAAGAAGAATCAAACTTTGCAATAGTTTTAAAACACATTCCACAGAAATCTTAAAAGAAGCTTAAACATCTAATTTTTGTATTGCTTGAATCAAGAAACAGAGATTTGTTACAGCTTATATGCAGGGTGTCAGGATATTTCATAAACTGAACAATTACAATCTTTCCATGTCTCCCATTTTACAGTCTATGATAGTAATGAATAAATATTATAATTATTTGTTTAAGGTATTATCCAGCCAGCTTTCACAGAGAGGCCCCAATAATCTATTTGGACCACAGTCCTGGGTTGAAAAAGAAAAGCAAATTATTTTAACATACTTAACTCAGCAATGATGGAATGGATGTATGTAATATTAATGAATAATAATGCAAGGCATAATGCTTTATCTTATCAAGCCAACATCTAAAGAAGAATTTCAATTGGACGTTTCCTTTGTTTATACAAAACAATTGTTTTTGGAGCAATAGTTCAGTATGAAAACTACTGAGGAAATTCTGTTTCCATGCATTTTACAGAGAAAGTATTGGCAGACATCAGGTGAAGATGTGGTTTATGCACACTGTTTAAATCAATCAATCACAGACATAGAGGAGTTATTTTATATCCAGATCAGACTACTTTCCAGCCATCATTAAAAACTTACCTGTTTGCTTAATAAAATGTTGCTAGCTCATTTGATGCTGTTGTGGAGATAGACATGTAGCAGGAGTCAGGACTGCAGTAAGGTAATGTGTCAATATGACTGTTTTGCAAAAACAGACAAATGTGTACCTTACCCAGTAAAATAATAATTTTATTATCTGGTAAATTAGTGAGTATTACAGCAGATCTTGACCCATAAATGGCGCGGTCAGTTTTACCTTATAATTCAATTTTGGTTGTATTCACACACAATTATGACCCTGTGAATTACTGAGTAAATTTGAAAGTGTCGTGTGAAGGGGTATATGATTAGAACACATTGGTCAAAGTCTGCCAAAATGTAATGATTTGCATGGAATGTTTTCATTTCATAAAAATGCTCTTTTTTTGCCCTCCATAATAAAGTGATTTTGATTTGAATACAGATGATTTTCAGTACAGAAATTAGTTTAATAGTTTATTTTTTTATTCTCAATTAAAAAAGTAAAAATTTAAAAAGGTTTATTACACAAAGCGATAGATGCAAATTACCCTAAATGTTGATAATTATGTCTTTAGCAGCCATTTTCCTGCCTGTTTTAAAACTTAACAGATAAGTGAAAGATCACCTTAAAATGTCAAAGAATATACTGTAATAAGGAAACACTTTACAAAGATAGAATTATTCAGTATTAATTTATCATTAAAATCTGGATCTTGGTATCTAAATATGTGTGGTTTTTTTTAGAAGATCTTTTTACATGTCCTATGAAGTGAGACCATTTCCCCCTACATTTAAAGGTGGCTTGTTAACCATACAGCTTTTTTACCTCACTCTTCATCTCGTCATGCACCAATTTAATTTTGCCTTTCAACCACAGTTCAACTTCAACTTCTATTCCTTTACAATGTTGCTTCTATACTTTGGGTCACTTGTATTCTTTGGCATTCATTTTGCATCATCTGCCTGCTCCACCTTTTTTCCTCACTAGATGTGATGAAATTGTATCTTTTATTTTTTCTTGCATCCGACTATTCACAAATAAAATGCTCAGAAGGACAGCAGCTGTCTCCAAGTTCAAAACAACAATCAACTACTGTTTTCACAGCAAGTGACATAGAGCCAAACAGAAACCACCTGTTATACAGTTATACAACTGCAGTTTAAAAAAATACTTTTGTTTTTATGTTTATTTTTATGTAATAACAATTTCATTGGAGGCATTCGAACAGTTTTGCATCATATGTGAGTTTTGGTTGAATATGAACTATGGCTGTACTGTATTTAGGGAGATTCTCCTGTGGCGGTCTTACAGAGGCTATGTGACATCCAGCTGAAGGAGATAATTACGGTTGTCTATAATGTCCTTTGTTTAATGTATTCTTCTTTGTAAAATTATCTCCAGAGATAATAAAGGACTTACTACAAAAGAGCCAGCATTATTTATCAGCTTGTTGTTCGTCTTAAAGTCCGTTGCTCTGATACTGCTATCCCAAGATGATGGCAGAAGATTTCAAATTCTATTTAACAGACTTATAGATGATATGCAACATCTTGTTGTGAGCATTGGCAGACTTCTAACTTTTTTTAGTATTGTTGTCTTTCATATAGACAGCTTTACAGTAGTATCGCTACTCTAGTTTTATGTCCAGGGGAACACAAATGTATCTATACTCCTCCACGTCTTTATCCATAATGGTATAAGCAGTTGACCTATTCCTGTTTTATTCTCATTCAGGAAGATACCCTCTGAAATTAAAGCAGTTTCACAGCCCCTCAGATTGTTTAAAGAAAGGTTATTAAGCCATTTTGTCTATCAAAAGTATAATAATGCATATAGAGTGAAACAGGAAACAAATACACATAAAAAAATTGATGGTTTTACTGTAAAATGGCCAGAATAAAAGTGTACTCACCAGCACTGCTATGGTAATTTATTTATTTACTTTTTTTTTTTTTTAAACTTGAGGGTTTAGTTTTTATGTATAAAGCTTAAGAAATGTACAAGAACGGTGAAAAAAAAGAAAATTAAACTAAAAACAAGCAGAACAGTAATGTTCTGCAAAAACAGTAAAAAGTCACATCCCTTCTTCAGTGCATATCAGATCAATTCAGTTTATTTATAAGGCAACATTCAGGTTTACAGTTACCACCAGCATTGTAGCATTGATTTCTAACTTTAAATTGGAGAGTCATGTTGTGACTGTAAGTGATCCGTATACATTCAGGCAGTTTGTTCTTTTTTTTTTTTTAAACCAATAATAGAAATAAAAAAAGAACAAAAAAAATGACATCTGGAATGTTGTTTTTTGGACAAAATGATTATTTGGATAACAAGCCAAAATCAGCTTTACATGAAAACACAGTCTAATGACAATGTATGTCTCTTGTTTCTATAAGGAAAATTTTAACTGCTTCTCACAGAAGCTTTATACTGACTTTTGGTTAATACAGATACGGATATCAGGCAGCAGGCAATCCCAGAACCCCTGGCCGTTTTTTAAGGCTCTCTCTCTAGAGATTCCAAGGACTACCACTAACTTAAATGGCCTAGTAGCCAGCAGGAAATCGCTACTTTGTAAGAGTCAGATTATGTTCTTGATTAACTGACTTCCTTGATGAAGATTTGAGGTGCATCTTCTAACTGAAAAACATACAAAATCAACTTTTTTGATAAAATAATTAATGGCCAATGACCAACTGACTTCCTGATGTTATGGCTGCAATTAGCCAGAAATCCTTCTCCACATCCTAGCTGAGTAAGCAAGCAACAAAGGCCTGAAAAAATGGGGCTCTACTGCTTGAACACAGTTTTAAAAGTGGGCTATTTCTTGATGAACTGACTATCTAGATAAAGTTTTGATGTTTACTTTATTATTTAAAAACATTAAATCTTATTTTGTGACCAACTTAAGATAAAGAAAAAACAAAAATTGTAGACTGACCTTTATTGGTTACTAACAGCGCTGGTGAATTAAGGCCCTGCACTTGTACACAACCTAGCCCCTCTACAAGCCTCAATGAATATTTACATACCCCCACCTCTCCTGATGGACCTAAGCCCTGGGAAAGACAAGCATTTCAGATAATGGACAACTCAAAGGACATTATTCCCCTTGTGACTAAATATCAAAACAATTTATGTTTTTTAATGCTAAAATCATATGTTTTGCTAGAATCATGTTTTTCAAAAGAAGAGACTGTTTGAAAATTCATTATTTTTCGTTGTGACGTGTCGCCAAGGTATCTGGCTTTGGCCACAGAACCTGCAGCTTTGTCTGCTGCTTAATGTTATGTTAAGTGATAAAAAGTATCATTTTAAGGTGAGCTCGCACAATAATCTAATAAAAATCAGGCTGTTTGAAAATATTTTTTATAGGTTATACTATTTTTAATATATAACCTACCCATTGAGTAGTCACCCACACTGTGGTATAAGAAATAAAAAAAACTGCTCTGGTGTACATTTTGGGAGGCATTGTGCTTAGTTTCACAAAGTGATATGCTATCACCTAAACTTCATTGATTAGTTTGCTTTGTTGCATTTTCTTTCATCAGATTTACTGTAAAAGAACACAAAATAGATTTGTGTCAACATCTTCCATCATAAAAACAGGTGTCACAGCTTTTCTCTGACACATTTTCACTAAATCAAATGTTGTACTGTGAAATTGCAGAGAGATGGCTGTGAGTGATCTCTCACTCTATTTTCTCCATCTTTATCTGTTCCTCTCTGTGACTCAAAAGATGCATCTAAACTTTCTTTTGTTTCTGGGTTAATAATGATGATTCTAGTGAAGTGCTGACAAAGAGTGATAAGCTGATGTTAGTGCTGTGCTCCCAATCTTCCTTTTTATGAGCAATCGCTCCCTGTCTGTGTATGTCCCTGCTGTTCATCTGTCCTCCTAAACTGAAACATGTCCAAGAACTCCCTCTGCATTTAACTGCCATGCGTCCCTCAGAAATCAATTTGCTACCCAGTTATAGGTTTATTATTTTTTTCCTTTTAAAAGTCAAACTGACACCCTGGATGACAGATTGTCATTGCTCTTATTTCCTCAGCTTTCTATAAGAGTGCACAATCATCACTTTTCTACAACAACTTTTCTAGAGCTCATTTCATGTCAAGCTTGTTTTTAAGCAGAATTAAAAAAAAGAAAACAACAAAAAACTTTTCTTGTTTTATTTAAACATGGGCCAACCTTTATCCAGTCAAAATTACAAAGACAGAAAAAATTAAGTAACTGGAGTTGACTATATTTGAATCTCATTTTAGCAACCCTCTTTTTTTACTTTTGTCGGATTGAAGTTTTTTCTCTGACCATTGTGGATTTGTATTTCATTAAACGAGAGATACCAACAATTTGTCCACGATTATCTACCTCTTCTGATTGAAGAGGCCAGGGGGAAACCCTTAGGGCAGGGGTGTCAAACTGATCCTAGAAAGGGCCGTGTGGCTGCAGGTTTTCATTCCAACCAAACAATAGCACACCAGATTCCATTCATCTCACCAAGTCATTGTGTTCAGATTGCACTCACTAATGAGAGGACTAGAGTCTTGTGTGCTATTGCTTGGTTGGAAAGAAAACCTGCAGCCACACGGCCCCTTCTGGAACCAGTTTGACATCCCTGCCTTAGGGCCTTCTACATCTTCAGATAAGGCCTAAGAAAATATCGTATTTATTTAATTAAATTAATCGTATAATTTAATTAATCTACTAAATATATTATTGAATGTCATAATTCAGTGATATTATACATTAAACACTTTTGATCTCATCTGCTCTATAAGCATAATTGTCTATCTCTATTACCATTATGACCCGTCACCAACCCAAACACAAGACGTCATTCAGACATTGGTTTTTAGTCTAAATCTGGTCAGTCCGTCACAGTCTTTATTTGGTCCCAAATTCATTGATGAAAGTTGGGCTGTGTTTAGACGGTCTGATTTTATCCCACATTAGTCCAATAATATACGCTGAAAAGACGTTGCAAACACAGTTTTCAACAGCTTTTCACCTTTCACTTTTCAACCAAATGTAGATGTTATTTGGACGTAAATCATGTCATCTTTATTATGTCTTTTCAACCAATTTTTGCTTGGTGGGCACCACATGAGTCTGTGGTGTAGGCAAGTGTATGTATTTTGGTTTGGAGAGTGAGTTGGAAATTTACCAATCACAGTTTGAATTTGTGATGGTGGGACACAAAAAACCCTACCCCATTGACCTTCCTGAGGTCTAAACACCATCATGATCATTGTTGACCGGAAGGGTAAGAGCAGAGATTGAGAGCGAGAGAGTTCAATGGTGAGAGCAACGTTATGGCTACCTTACCAAAAAACGCATTTTGCTGAAAAGCAACAAATCATTAAAATGGGATGACCAACTACATTGCCTGGGTGCTTTGGCACTGATGTCAATAGAGGAAGGGCTTCTTATGGAACTTAACTCTAAAATGTGAGCCACTCCCCTCAAGGTCTGGATTTTTTTCACTTCACTTTTACCACTTTTAGAGCTGTTCATGGTGAAGACTGTAGATGTCCTCAACAGCATCAGCCATTCCTGGATGACAAGAATCTCAGATGTTTTTCTGGGTGGCCTCATTATAATGCAGATTTTGGCTTTGGAGAATACCTATATCTGATCAACTATATAACCTAAGTCATGTGAGATGATGCACCATGGCTTGTCAGATTTTGGGGGACTAATAAATTTGGCCAGATTCCTTGAAAGAAGAGTTGCACCATCGAAAGTGGGATGGAGGCTGCCTCGCCGAATCAGACTAGGTTTTTCTCCAAAAAGATTGCCAATTAATAATGTAGCCAACGTTTTTAGGACAGAACCTAAAAAACAAGTGGTGGAATGACGAAATGCAACTAAACATGCCATTATTGGTCAGATCGGGTAGTGAACCAGCGAAAATTACGGAGTCCGACATTGTTTTGTCCAAACTTACATACCGAAGGAACTAATTTTAGTGACCTCCAATCGGTGTAACTTGGGGTCATTACCTACAGCGTAAAAGACAATCTTACTGTAGTTAATATTATGCTAAGCCAGCAGTTTCATGTAGGATTTGATGTCTACTGCTTTAGCCGCTGGCAAACATTTGTCTATAGTCCCTGGTGTCTCTAAGGCCACGTTTCTGTCTATGGAGCTGCCAATTACCAGAGTGGGCTTTTCAGTGGGTACATCACTGAGCATGGAAAATCGGTTAGAAACGTGGAGAGGTTTGTGTTGACCAGTGTGCAGAGATCCACAACTCTTTGTCTTTTGCCTGGCTGGTCAGGCACTGTTGGAGCACCACTACGTGGTAGTGTCCCTAGTCTTGGTGACTCCGGGCACTTAACAGGAGGGCATACTATAGGGGTTTCCAACTCAAACACTCTCGCCTCATAAGCTACAAAAATACTACACTTATCGCACATAACAGTATCACTAAAGGAGGCAGATGAATAACTGAACAACTGACACAGAGAGTACGAGAGTGGAGAGGAAGGAGAAAGAGTTGGAAAAGATTCTGGGGAGGGAGAGAGCGAAGACATAGCAATGCTAAGCTAGTGCTAGCCTAGGCTAGCTACTACATACTAACCAATAAAACCATGTGAAAGCAGCAAGTGCTCAGTGGAAAAGTGCAGCAGAGGGCTCTATGTTTTAAAGTGTTTCCGGACAGTTAGAGAATATATAGAGATATATAAAAAAAAAAATAACTTAATTCAGATGGACCTTAGCAGCACCAGAACGTAGCTCAGCAGTCAAAACAGGAAGTGAACATTATATGTCTCACCAAGCATAGTAGTAGCACCCTCTGGTGGCAGGAGGAGAACAATAGCTGAAAAAATGTGATCAGACAGAGGCGAGCACCAAAAATGTGTTCGAATTACGGTAAATAATGAAGTGATCTTAATTCTATCAGGTAAACTTTACCTTAAATGTTGAGACATTTGTTCGCATAATCCATCTAGCTCTGAGTCTGTCATAAAGTGTTAACCTGTCAAGCTTTTATTTTACTCACTGTGTGGAGTAAAATAAATGCCTTATTTCAAAGGTAGAGCTGGGGACAGGAGACACCCCTTTTAGCTTACTGGGCTTTAAATTGTTCCATTTTTTAACTCTCTCGATTAAAGATGATTACATAACAATAGGGAAGGAAAATAAAACCCAGCATTAGATTATTTTAGGTGGCCTCATTTGGGCAACTCTATAAATCGACAATGTAGAAAATAATGAACCTTTAGTAGCCCGTACTGCGGCTGCAGTGTAATAAAAGTGAAATTGCATCTGTTAAAACTGTCCTAAATGCAGGGTTTGTGGTTTGTTCTATTTCCTCACATTTCAACCAAATCCTTATTTAGACTGAAATGGCAGATTTTTTGTACATATTTAGAAATTATAATTAAAGCATGATTATAGATAGTGCTGTTGACTAGAGGGGAATATTAAACAACATTTAGGGAGGAACATTTTTCACCTTAAGTTTTCCACCTGATCAATTGCAGTTTTTTCTAAAATGTAAATATTCCCTCAGACCCTCAGTTTTCAGCATGCAACTTATGCAGCCTCAGACTGATAGAAGGTGATTCTGATCCCCGAGGTAGATGAGAGAGCAGACGCCTTGCTGCGAGATGTTTGTTTTATCCAATCCCACCATCACCTCAAACAACAAATAATACTTGAACATTGGCCACATCAGCAGCGACAGCAGCAGCAGCAACCAAATCTCATTAAGTTAGAGATGGCAGAGGCAGCAATTGTTTTTTTATTCCCCATCCCCCCCTCCAATTCCCTTCAATACACACATAGACTTCTCATTTTTCCTTTCAGCGCAATGTCAGAGCATTGAAATGAAAGCTCGTGGAGGCTCTGTCTCTTCCACAGCCTCTGGCTGTGGGACAGAACATTCTCCTAAAATCATTACTTTTATTAACGGTCAGATGCCTTTTTAATAGAATCTCTTTATTATGTCGTTTCTCATTTTCAGCCTCTCAGTGAAATTTCATCCCCATTCTGTTGATGTTGTTCTTGCCTTGTTTTATATTTTCAGCTGTGTATATCTGCAGGGTCACTGCCGCAGAGATCATTTTCTATGAATTGGAGCAAGCCAGTTATTGGTTTCTGTTTGTTTCTGATTATTTGTTTAGAGTTAGTAACTAGCAGCCTCTTTTTGTTTTAAATTGAAACCTGAATAAAATCCTTTTTCTTCTCCTTTCACATAATTAATATTATAGTCACATGCTAACTTCCACAAGCCAGCAAATTTCCACATCTCCTAGACCTGGTTTAAAGTGAAAATGCCCAGGCCTCATGCAGCAGCAGGTGATGTGGGTTTATTTGATTTATGCTGCAGGGCACCCTCAAGCAACAAGACAAGATGAGTACTTACACCCATTATGTATCTGAGCAGAAGGGATCACAGGTACGCTTGGAGCACGAAAATGTAAGAGGAGATTTAATCTCCACAGAACAAGATGGAAAGAGTAGCATGACAGAATGAAGCATGCTCAGACTTTGATTTTAGTAAATACAGATTGATTTAAAAAATGTCAGCATTGTCACAACGGTGGAGCTTAGTAATTAAGTAAGTCAAAATATTAGGTTTTCATACTGATTAATAAAAATAACCCTAGTTAATAACATAAGGTAACAATTGTTATGGATATCCTCCTTTTTTACAGTAAAAATTAACAATATTTTGTTGGATTTCACCTGACCATTATTTGTTCTTCACTTGTGCCTAAACTCTGACCATAGTGACATAAGCGTAAAGTGCTTAACCCAAATATCTATATCCTTGGATTTTATTCCCATTCTACGGAAGCGTAATGCAACACGCTTCCATACCGTTCTGTCACATCTTAACCACAAAAAATTAATTTCATGTAACTGAGAGATAAAGTATAATTGCGAGGTGTTGGGAAAATGTTACTTGTTTACTCCTCCCAATACAAAATTTAGCTAATATGTACATGTATTCACCTAAATCACCTTAATATTTTACATTTTGTGCGAGCAAGTGCCTTTAGAATCCGCCTAATAAGCAAATGATGTCAACAGTTGTATTTTTAATTTTCAGTGTAAGCCAGAAGCTTTGATCAGTCACCGCAGTATTGTTAGAGGACTCTGGCAATCAAACAGGATAAGAAGACCAAGAAACGCACTTGACAGGTCAGGGATAAAATTGAGAACCTATTTAAACTAGGTTTTGAATATTAAACAATATTTTTAATACATCAGCACTTTTCATTCAAGGGTTTGGCACAGCTGTAAACTTACCAAGATATAGTTGTGCATCTAACTGGAAAGATAAAAAAGTAAACCAGTGACAGATTTATTGTTGGGTTCAAACAATTGTAATAATTACTAAAAGCCCTGCCAAAACCAAGCAATGCAATGTAACATAGCTGTAATAGGTTGGATGCATTCTTTACTAAGCTGAAAGAATGACACCTTAGGATACCAAACCCTCATTCTGTTGAGGAAACAGAATGAAGTAACTGAACATTAAACCTTACCTCAAGGCTAGTCTAAATAAAAAAAAAAACAAGATTAAATATTAGGTCCCCTTGCTCTTCATTCGTTTCCTGGTTAACAAATGATGGTTGGTGTTAATCCTGGTCAGAAACAGCAGCAGCCCTAATTGCAGCTGGCCTGATTATCTGTGGTTACAGAATGGCGATCGGGGAGGACAGAGACAGAGTGACTGTTAGCTGAACTGGCAGGTGGTAAAACAGCAATTATAGAACTAAACTCTGTTGCCTCTCAAAAAGCGTGTCTTATTTGTTACGAGTGAAGTGATGAAAGAGGAAAATAATTGGATTTTTCTCCATCTGTCGTTGTCATCCTCCAAGTCTTAAATGTATGAGGAAAAAGGATCTTTGAACAAAGTTTATTTCATTCTAACCTTTGATAAATGGTTTCCCTCTCGAGGCCACGCTGCAAAAGAAGCAAATTATTCTCAAGATCAAGCTTTTAGCCGTCTCATTATCTGTTTGCTATCTCTCCACAGCGTTCTGCACACTCTTCCACAGACCAAATGATGTGTCTCTCCTCTGAAAGTGGACGTGCTTGCGTCTTTTTAATGCTCATTTCCAGCTTGTTGTGTGTTTTATTTTCCACTACCTCTTCTTTTGACAAACAACAAAGCTTCTTTTTTTTTCAAACATCACTTTAAAGCAATGACCGACCTTGCTGACATTTCGCTGACCTGCTGTGAGAACCCATGGACAGTTTTTATGTTCTTAGATCCAGTCATTAAAATAAAATCCACTGGTAGAAAGCCGAGCTGGGGACCAGATGAGCCGAAAAACATCAGTTGTAAGACTTTTTATCGAGACTATTTTTCTTTTTTTTCTATCAAATGTTGTGATTTTTAAGTTAAAGACTCACTATTCAAAAGACAGCTGGAGTGTCAAACAAGGGCAGATGCCTCTGTCTCACCCTACAAATAATAAAACAGTACCATTATCCTGATAAATGTTCTGGTGGAAGCAGGTAATAGCCATGTTTCTACTGAAATGAAATGCAAATTTTGAGAAAACTTTTAAACAGTCAAAATAATTAAAACGCAGCATGATGTGTTTCCATTCACTAAAGCAAAATCACAGACCTATGCATAGCACAATGTAGTCATACGTTGATGTTACACTTGGCTATAGTTCACAGGAATTATAGTTAGCAAGCTGGCATGGATCAGAGATTAGTGATGGGTGATGTTTTAATAAATGTGTTGTAATCTGGCAAGTTTTAGTTACTTTTTTGTGTCAGCTATTATTAGCAAAGGTCCATGCGAATAGAATCACATTTCTGGGAGACATCTAGAGAGACATCTAGAGAGCAACGCGATTCTAATGCTGCATTCAGGACCTCAGCACTGGCGGAAACAACCAATCAGTCCTGCAACATAAATATTGGCTATGTCAGAAGTGGTTCCAAAATTATGTTTCCTTTCCCTATTTAGCAAATATACTATTTTCCAGGAAAGCAAAAGCTATGTTTTTTTTGCAACATTTTGTAAACTGAGTAAAATTATTAAAATGTTGCTGTTTCCATAAAGCTCTACCAATGCAATACCTTAAAATGCACAAAAATAAGGCTAATGAACACATTTCTATTGATTAATGTCAGCAAATTAATATTACATAGTTTTCTCTTGGAGTAACACATCCAGACACTGAATGATCTGGATTTTCGGTTGCGTTTAAGGTTTTACTTTGGGTTTTAAGCTACACTTTAAATTGTGTCATTCTGTGTTTTCTGGTCATTAGTTTAATTTGCTGTTTTCTTCCCTTAGTTTTTGTTCCCCCTGGTTAATTCTGGATATATTCTTGGGTTGCCACCACTTTAATTATTGAATCTGCAAGAAAACCACTTAGGCCGGGCATACACTGTACAAGTTTTTGCCCTTTTCAAGCCGATTCTCAAGTCATGTTAGAATTTTTGAGATAGGGGTGAGTTTCAGCCTATGGTGCATTCTGCATTTTCGTAGGGGCAATCAGCCTTTCACAACCACCTCCCTTCTCAGGAATCGTATGGTCGGGAGAAAATCCAACATGTTTAAAATTTAGTCGGCCCTCGTGAGGTGCTCGTGGCTAAATCCTGCTGTTGAAGCAGAGCTATGAGCGGCTACGAGCAGATTTACCACAACATCATGCACTATGCATGTGCAAACAGGGGAGTTCTTCTTCGTCCAGATTGACAAGTCTGACCAGTGGTATCTCTCAGTGCTGTGTCAGACATGAGGTTTTTGGACATAAAACGTGATCATGTGTCATGATCATCTGTCATGATCTGTGAGCTTTTAATGCCAGCGGTTTAGTTGTACAATTTGAACTGTAGCTGAGTACAACGATTGAAAATCGTATAGTGTATACCCGGCTTTGGCCTCAGTCTCTGAATTTGGGTCCTGTACAAACCCCCTACCAGGTTGACAGGCATTTTGTTGCGAGCCTCCATATTTTAATGTTTGCTTTAGCTGCAGACACTACAGATGAAGTTAAATACTTCTCTGTTTTTCAGTGTAGTCCTGTTTCTCTTACTGTGACTAACTATATATGCTCTCTTTTATCCTCTGATGAAGGAGCTGGCTCGGAGCTTGTCTGCTGGCTGTGTCTCTCCTGGAGCTGGTTGACGGTTACCTTTTGTACCCCTGCTTCCATCTTGGCCTTGGCAGACGGCCGCTCAAACTAAGTCTGGTTCTTTTGGAGTTTTTTTTTTCAGTTAAAAGGGATTATTACTCAAAACATCACTACATGCTTGCTCGGTGTAAGGGATTGCTGAAGACGCAATGAATCAATGCAATCAGCTGGTTTTACTTAGGTAGTCTCTCTGTCTATTGAATGCAAGTGCATTTGATGTAAAACCTTTTTTAAGAGTCCTTTCCATCCACACCAACATTAGCTAGGTGTAATTTTTTGAGCCAGATAATATTAAACCTTAACTTACTATGGACTGGCAGTATAGACATGTGCTTAATAATGTGCAATAATAGTGATCCAGAATACCAGTTTGACAGTGACTATAAACCTATAGAGTACAACATGAAGTGAGCATGCATAGAAAAGTGAGATTTGCCCAGTTACTGTATAGCTTGGTGAAATTATATCTACCAATTGGAATTTTAGGGATGCAAATTATAGTCATTGTCATTAGCAATTATTTACCACTCTCCTGAATTACAGTAGATGACAAGGCAAATGTACACCTCTACTGCTCTCAGATAATATTTCTTCTGAAGTTCTCCACCTCACTGAATGAATGACCACATACAGCTCAACTCCATAGACTTAGATTTGAGCCAGAGACTTTGCTGTTTGTCTTGAGGGAGCATTATTTTACGTATCGATGACTGAGCTTTACTTTTGAAATGTAACATCATCAGTTTGGGTACGCTTGTGTCCTCTTTTGATTTTGATTTTGTTTTATATCTTTCTTTAATTTCTGATGAAAACAACTAGGAGCTAGAGGCAAAATCTTATATCTGTTATCGAAATTTTGTCTGTGTCAGGTTGAGTTTTTCCAGCTTCTTATCCATCAATGTGCGGAAAGATGTTCCCTTTATGGAGGTTTTCTGTAAAATGCAGCACAGCTGCCTGTTCTTCAATTAACTTTAATATGATTTTGATAATCCTGGGATCCTTCTCATTATATGCTTTGCATTTTGATGTATCAGTCTCCTCTGGTGACTTCATTCTGCTGTGGCAGTTAAAAAGAAGTGTGTTCATCTCCGCCTGCTCTTTAATATTTTATCTGCAGCAATATGATCGGGCGAACCGGGCCGGCTCTGCGGCAGCTGCATGAGGAAACTCTCGGATAAAGTCAAAAAGTTTTATTATTCTTACATTTGCTTTGCAAGTTTCATCTTTAAATTATTAACATTATTTGTACCTGTAGCGAGTAAGCTGTTAATAAATATTCACCTCACATCCAAATGCTCATCTATTAAACACAACACTATGCTTCAATTTATGGATTATAATTTTGAATAATTCATTACAAGAATTTAACTTGCCTGCCTATATACTATCGTTTTAAATAAACTAATCAATAAAAGTGAGTCTGCGTATTTTTAAGTTTTCCCTGTAAATTTTACATGCAACTTTAATTCATCCTTGGTCGACTTCAGCTTTCTGACCAGCAGTAGATTTTTTCCCTCTTTGTTTCAGTAATGAGTTCATAGCTGTAACCTTCTGCCTCTGCAAACATTAGCTTTAAATCCGTCGACACAGCCACAGCGTTTAGCTGCCGTTTGACCCAAGCCACGACTGCGGTAATTATTTTTCCTCTCTTGAAGCACATCGGAGGGAGCAGAGGCCTTGGAAAAGTAAACAACATCCGTGTCTCTCAAATATGGAGACAAACAGTGAGGGGGAGTTTCCTCACTAAAGGTCAGAGTCTCTTTATCTGCTCTGCAAGGCTGGCTTTGGAAAAAAAAAAAAAGAAACATAGGGAGTATATTTTCTGAGAACCAGCAGACTTTTCTGCAAAAGTTTTACATCTGCTTTAAACTTCTAGCACTCCCTAAGAGACAGAGAGCATGAGTCTAAAATGCTCCTTGTCTATTTATTCTCCAATACCAAAAGTTAACAGAACTGTAACAATGTCTGCAATTACTTTTCATAAAATTTGATGTAAATCAACTTCATCTGAAAAATGTACTCTTCTGGACAAGTTCTTCTCTGTTAAAACATTTTGTCTTCTCTAAGAAACTCTCAGGATTTACAGGCAAACTTAAAATTAGTACCTTTTGCATAGTAGATCAACCAGTTCATGGTGGCATTCAAATTGGCTTCTCACATGCAAAGAAGGACCAACAGCCTAAAGACTGATTGTTAGTGCTCTGATTACCGCTTGTTGTTTCCAAAGGACTGAGTCATGCTCATAATAACAGCCTTGTAAGAAGGTAACAGATGGACCCGAAGATCTCCACCCCCATTCAAAATAGAAAATTTCTCTAAAAAGCGTCCTTTTTCCCCCTCTCAAACAAGTGTTCCTGACCTATTTAAAATTAAAACATCTCCATCCCATCCCGCTTGTCTACAGAGGAGTATGAGCAATGAATATTGGTCTGATTATGTTATGTATGGAACATCTCTTTGGCCAGAGGCTGTTTTTTATTTTTATTTTTTTTTTGCCCAATGTATAACTGGTCAAATTCCTTCTAGCGCTGAAAGCATATACATTGTTATTCTGTTTATGCTGGGGGATCAGCTCTCTGGGGTGAACCAGATTTTGCTGAAATGTGTATTTAGGTTTAAAAGCCAATGGTGCATCACGCTTAGAAAATAAACAGCTCAGTTTTCTCTGAAACTCTCACAACATGTGAAACAGTCCCTATTTTTCACCTGATGGTTTGTTTGGGTCATGTTTGGGTTTCTTGTCTGATTTTTTGAAAGGCTAGTCAGGATTTAGTTAGAATTAGAATTGCTCCTAGGCCCATCTTGTTTACAGTATGTTCTTGGCTCCTGCATTTGTGGAATGTTGTCTGTGCCTTCATTCAGAGTCATGTTGTAAATGTAAATTGTCCCACAATGGGGAAATTTAATCTGTATTTGACCCATCCCTTGGGGAGCAGTGGGCTACCATTGTTTGGCGCCCGGGGAGCAGTGTCCAACTGGGTACTTGCAACTTTCTCAGAGCACCCTGCTCTAACCCACTAGGCCAACACACCTCCCATGTTGACTCATAATTTGTGCTCTAACAGGTGATGGGAGTGATACTGCAAGTACATTTACTGTATTGATGAGTATCATTGAAAACGTTTTTTTTTTTTTAGTTTCCACAGCAGTGGTTAAAGCCTTTCAACCTTCAGCCAGAATTATATTTCTCAGATCTCTTCATCTTTAATTATTATCCTATCCTTTATTTTGGTAAAAGAAATATTGTGTAGTGGGAGTTCTGGATATTTTTTACTAAGGCTTACAAAACACCCGCTTTTACATTATCCTAAAGAATGATGGTGTTTTTCTTCTGGTGGACTTCAGTAAACACCTTGGTGCATTCTCACAATGGTTTAGTCTCAATGGAGTCTTTCTGCATTATTTTAAACAAAATGGGAACAGAATATACCTATATTCCAGCAAAAGCCCCTTACTTCCTAAAATGATTAAAACCACCTGCACTGCAGAGGCTGACTACTGCAAGAGCAATACACCTCAGAGTGGGATTAAAAGGCAGTTTGACTCGGAGGAGCCCCAGCTGCCACCCCAGGTGTGTTTTTAAGGTGAAAGGCTGTCTGCAAGGTTTTTTTAGCGTGCTGTTTATCCTCCTCTGGCTCAGTGAGAAGCTTGTCGAAGCGTCTCATCGCTCGCAGCAGAGTGGGACAGGTCTGTGCTTCAGGGTATCTCTCAAAGAGAAAAACCAAGCATGTCTTCTTCTACAGCTGGCAGCAATGACAGAGGCTCAGCACATACAAAGAAACGGGAGTTCTCCCTCTGCATTTGCTTCAGCATGACAAGGTGTCCGTACCAGAACACAGCCCCGTGTTGTGCTTTAAAACAGGCAGGATGTCTTCTGTTGCGCTGAGAGCTAACTGTTAAGATGCTGAGGTACTATAGCTACAAAGAAAAAAAGATTTAAAGAACCAGCAGATTATATATATATATATTTTTTATATATATTTTTAACTAACACTGGAAGTTATAGCTGATTAATATATCATTCTACTCTAGGGTAAACCAGGAAATGTTTTTTTTTTTTTTATAAGTTTGCTTTATTACCAGGTGTTATTAATGGCTTACCTTTGTACCTTTGTCGCTGGACGTTTTGGACCGGGTGTTGAAATCCAAGACGTCTTCAACATTAGTAAATGTCAATAACTTGGTTTATAATGTAAGTGGTTATCAGTCATTAACCAGAAGGAAATTATTTATTTCTGTCTATTCAAGTTGTTTTCTTGGTTTTTCACTTTTTAGTTGTGCTTAAGTTTTCTTGTTGAGTATTTATTGGTTTCATCTCCATTTTGTATTGTTTTCTGGTTGTATTTCTTGTTTACCCTCTGTTGCCCTCTTGTGTCACTCTCCTTCCCCTAACTCCCTTCTAGATGCTTCCATCCACACCTGTTCCTCGTCTGCTGATTAGCTCAGTCTTTGTTCAGTCTCCAATTTATACTCCTTCTCTTCAGTTATTGTTGGCTGGTTCCTCATCTATTTTTGGCCCTCATATGTGTTTTTCCTAATGTCTTCTGGATTTTGGTTGTCTATATTTTTTATTTTTGCCTCAGTTGCCACATTATGGATTATTAAATCTGCAAGAAACCACTTCAGCTTCTTCCTCTGCATTCGAGTCCTCTTCAAACTTCCACTCAACCTAACAGTTAAGTGCAAAACCGTGACAGTTGTTACTCAAAGGAAGTAGGTTCTGCTTTTTTTTTTTTTAGAAAACTGGTCACTGCTGTATAAATGTTTACAGACTACCATTATTATAACAGAAGGGGTGCTTTATTTGTTGAGCCTTATAATCTCTATCACTGTATCATTATGTTTAATAAACAATGCAAACACTAAAACTACTGGAATGAACACAGAATTTACTTTTTTTTATTTTTTATGAACAAAGTCTTCCACCTTTGTGCATACCTCAATTGCATTTAACTGATGCTGTTGCAGTTCAATTTCCTTTTCAGTTGTTTAATGCAGCAGCGCACATTTGATTTTTTTAGGGGAAAAAAGGCTCATTAGTAGTGATCATAATTAAGTAATTTCATTTGCAAAAGTTTCAGTTGACAAAACAAAAAAAATTAGTGTTGCACCGATACCAATACCAGTATCGGACGGGGCCCCGATACTGCCCTAAAATGGTGGTCGGTATCGGCGAGTATCAACAAATAGAGCACCGATACCATTTGAGAGCCATAAGTTTATTCAACTATTGTCACCCACTCTTGGTAGGCAATAAAAAGTTCTACTGGATTCACTTTGTATTAGTCTTTTTCCTGCTTCACAAAGGTAGGCAGCAGCTTGACAAAGCCATGATGGCAATTATTTTACATTATTATGGTATCGGTATCGGCCGATACTGCACAGCCAGGTATCGGGTATCGGTATCGGGGCCAAAAAATGGCATCGGCGCAACACTAAAAAAATGGTACCTCTAGTTTTGGTCTGGTTTAAAAGAAGTTTATCTTATATATTTATTTATTTCATATAGTGAACAAACTGATAAATAATAATAAATTATACATATTATCTATCTGCAGACAAAGCACACCTACCATAAATGTCATCAACGATTAAAAACAATTAAACATAGAGGTCAAATCTAAGAAAACATGTATACACAAGATCATATTTACAATGTATCTTATCAAGTATTTCCTAATAAAATCAAACCACTGCTGCAATGATCAACCCAATAAAACAAATATAAAAAGATCCACAGCATTCAGACCAAATGTGGTGTACGTGGCAAGAGTGGTTGATTTACATATTATCCCAGTGCAAACTGTACGGGGAAGGGCAGGGAAGAGGCCAGCAGTGAATTTCACGGGTGAGAGCTGTCCATGCTCTACTGTCACCTTGTCTCACCCGGCTCAGATCCCTCTCACCAGCACCGTCACTCCCTGCTGGGGTATAGATTTACAAGGAAGTACTCCCGAATATGTTTATCATCCTCACACAGCTTTGGATGAACTAAAGTGGACTACTTGACAGTGCTTCTTGGGCTTTTAAAAGAATTTATGAGTTCCCCAAGCCGATTCAAAAGTTTTGTGTAGATGATTATTGATTCTATGTTAAAATCCAAATCAGCACAAGCAACAGTTTTCCCTGCACAAATCAACTAGCACTAAAAAGTAAATAATTTTGAATTAATTTAGAGCATAATGGGGGGATAGTTGACCTTTGAATAACCTAAAAATAATCTTTAATATCACTGTAACAAAAGTAACTGTCATAAAAAGGGACAGATGGGCCCAGTATTCAAGGTCAGACAGACAGTGGGAACGTTCAAAACGTTCAATAACCAAATTAATAAACAGCTGTGGATCTGCGGATTGCAGCGGCTTTGGGGGGCAGTGTACTGCGCAATCACTAACACTCTGGTTTATCAGTTCAGTCCTTCCTCTCCGAGGAAGGCAGCCAATGGATGGTCTGCGACGCAGAAAAATTCTGGAATCCAGGAGTCTGCAGCCCGGTCAGGGGTTCCGATCCACACAACAACATAACATTTCAGGGTTCCAGGAATCCACATAGTGTTATGGTAGGTTCAGAGTTCGATGAGTCCAGCATTCAACTCAGTTAGTCATTCACAGCTTCAGACAGGCAGACTCAGTGGTTGAGGGACAGAAACAAGACATGGTACAAGGATAACTTCAAAACTTTAAACTGGTCTGCACCTAGGAGCCAGGACTCAAACCTTGGACTAACTACAACTAAAGAAACAAACAACAAAAATCAAACAATGATCTGGCCCTGATAGCTTGACTGACCTGTATATAAAGCAGAACAAGCAGTTGGATGAGATGAGTGAGTGAGTACTTAAATTACCTATTTGCATCCTTAACTCACTGAAGCATGCTATTACACATCTTTAAGAAATGTTTTACCTTTTCTGAAACAATTTTCATGCTTTTTTCTATTTTATCCGTTAAACTGCTTGTCTGGCATCAGCTTTGGGCATGCTCAGACTAGTCCGGCAAAATATAATTAAACCATGTTCATCTGCATTTTAGTTGCTTTTGATACTATCATGTTAACACGAAAGGAAAACATACAACTCAAAAAGGCTAAAATGCAAAGCCGTTTCCATTTCCTGTACAGATCTGGCACAGAAGACTGATAACACAGAAAGGATTTTAAGACATTTATTTTCTCAGGAAATACATCATTTACCTTTAACACATAGTTTTTTATGCTAACTATTTTTATTGAGCGAAAAATTTAATTTACGGATTTTTAAATAAATACATACGACCCAGATGTATATCTGGTTGCATATCCGCTAATGACCTGATGGGCATGCTCCTGTTTCCAGGATGAATGGTAGTGACAGGCCAAAATAGTTGATATATATGAATACTTTGATTAAAAAAAGTTTTCTTACATATTTTTCCATGCATTAATAAAAGTCAGGCTCTAACTAGCAATTTCCTCTTTAAATGATATCACCTGATCTTATACAAAAACTTTTGAATAACACAGATTCAAACAGGTGTACCTAGAATATATGCTCTCCAGTTGACCAAGTTATGCCTTCAGCAACAAGTCTGAGTAGGGTTTGTTGTTGATTTTCTAAAAATAATGTGCTTTGACAGTTTCCTATCATGCTGAGGGAGTGAATTATTGTAAAATAGTGAAGAATTAAACATTTTTTAGTGCCTTTTTGTCCAGTTGCATCTCTGTATGATGTATATTTGCTTTTGATTTACCTTTTTTTAATGTATTTATGTCTTCATGAAAGCTGTAAACAACAGTGTTGAGGTGTATCAAAATAGGGAAAACTACTTTTGGTGGGATGTCACTGTATCATGCAATTTTTTTTTTTTTATACTAGTTCTTTGAAGTTTCGTTAAATACTTATGAACTAAATTGCTATAAAAAATGGTTTTATCCTGAGGTTTTAAATCTTTGGGAATGCAGACAGAGAATTTGTAGTGTTAGCTGCGGAATGTTATCTATGTTCTTGTGTCCTGCATTTTTTAAGTGCTATGGTTCCTGAATCATGTCTGCTGCAATGAATGTGCACCATGTTGTAGCTGGTAATAAAAGTAGATTTGCTTCAGTACCAACTGCATAGAGTTTATATCTGATGAAGTCTTTTCAACATGTACCTTATATTATGCTTTGTGTTTAAACCGCAGAAGATTTGAGTAAACATCAGTCGTTTAGCAGAATTAGTTTGAAAGGTAAGCCTTTTTTGCTATTATTTCTGCAGCAGAGAGCAAGGCAAAAGAGAAACAGAAGCTCATACCGCGTTGCCGACCCTGTGGGCTGGTTTATTGGTGAACCCCCCTATCCTCGCCTCCACCGCCCACCTCCTCCTCCTGATTATTGAAACTGTCCTCTGGGTGAGAACGTAAAGCAATAACACACAAAAGCTAATGTGGTTAACCAACAAGCACATTGGCCTCCATACAAGAGAGAGGGCAAAATCTAATAGTCAGGTGGCAATATGTGTGCAGAATTACAGCATTAGTTTTCATCAGTGTCCCCCCAGCAGCTAGGTGGGGCTGCAAAACATGCCGGCTCAAATCTAATTGAGAAAAAAAAAAGCATTAACTGGGGAATTGTTTTTTTTTTTTTTCCTTTTTTCTCTCCTACCGAACTTGGGGATGAGCAAATAAGCAGTCCGAGTGTGATGAATGGTAACATGAGAGATTCGAACAGCTTGGGAAAGTCATCTCAGTAAGAACATCAATCCGATTTTTGTTCCTACAGCTGTTTGATTTTTGCCTTTACAGACCAGTTGACAAAGTGTTGAACCAATGGAAACAAAAATCTCCCATTGGTGTATATTTCTCATAGTTGTTCTTAAAACAATTTCTGACCTTTAAAAGAAAAAAAAAAACATATTTTACACACTTGGAAGTTTTTGTTGGAAGCTTCTTGGGGGAGAATAAAAAGACATTTACCATTCAGATGGATGAGGAAATAGTATGGATGACACCAGTTTCTCCTGCCTGGCACAATTGGCAGTAATGTTGAGGTTGGCAACTGGGTTGCAGTTACTAGGCAACCATCTCTAAAGCTTTCAATTTACAAGCCATCCGGCAAATAGATTTTTATACGGGATGTTTAGTGCTCACAGGGTGAAAGGCAGCCAAAATGTTTGTTGACTCCTGTTTCATTTTTCATTTCCAACAGAAATGGATCGAATTTGGCAGCAGGAGGGGAGGCTGCGCCTCTGCATCAGTCAGACGGGGTCTCTGTTGATAGACAATTACAGCCACAGACATGCAGTGCATTTTGCAGTCTTCATCTAAGCTACTTACAGATAGGTCGAAGGATCTGCTACCGTTTTATTATTTATAACAGAAGTTGTTTTTCTTTCATATACTGCTGCAAGATTTTCAATTAGTCATAAAGGGTGTCTTCTGTGCTACTTGAGTAAAAAAGTCTGAACTTTCAATCCTCTCTGAAAGTTAGGCTCAGAAAGGGTGATGATGTTTGTTTATAAACCTACAGTTGATATAGAGTAGGTGGAATCTATGGAGTCATCATTTTTTTTAAGTTCAACTGTTGATATTTTTTTTAATACAAAATAGTAAAGCCAATTAGAAAGGAGCATCTCAGCCTATTGAGCCATCTAAAAGTGGTGAAGTTCAATTGCCTAAGTTCACAAAATAGACAGGAAAAGGGGACCATTTTTTTTTTGCATCCAAACAGGCTGGTCTGAGTATTTCAGAAGCTTTAATTAACTCGGATTTTCTCACACTTCTGTCAATCCCCTTTAAACAAAATGTTCAATAGAATAGAAAATATTCAGCTATGGACAAAAATGCCTCGCTCATTTTAGAGTAAAATTAGCAGACTGGTTTGAGATAACATAATTGCAAAGGTAGGTTAATCAACAACAAAGGTACTTATGATACCATTTCAAAACAAATATTAAATAAATTTCTTTTATTAACATTTCTTTTTAGCAAAGCCATCAGTCTTCATTCATAGCTGCTTAAATCACATATCAAGAAACTTACTTGTTTTAAAATTTTATTTTTTTATTTTTTATTTATTTTTATTAATTTTTATTTATTTTTTTGCTAGAGCAGCAAAGATGCTTCGGCGTCAAAACTAAACTTGTACAAGCATAAAAAATGAAGCAGCACGCACGTTTTTGCTGCTCTTAATGCTTTAGGTGTGAACGTAGCATAACAGTGGCGAGCTTCAAGCCATGGCGTCCTGCATTAACATTGCGCGTCGATTCTTTCATGTGTCAGGGTACGCGCACAGGGTGGAGGGACAAGCAGACGATCATGGCTGACATGTCAGGAACCAATAGTGTACAACGGACCGTGTTTTGTGATTGTTTGGCGTTACTTATTGATTTCACACTGTAGAGGGGTAAATTTATTTCAGTTTCACTTCCAGACCTTCGATTTCACTGTTTGCTACGCGACTGTGGGGAGATTTTCAAGCCACATGGTAAAAATGCGTCTTTCAAACTGCAGCTTTAAAAATGAATTTAGAGAATTAAAACAAAGTACAAAAATATTAGGAGAGAGTGAACCACTTAAACTACCATATGATGGTTTAAATATAACCTAAAGTTCAATTTACAGCTTCACACAAATTTCAAACTCTTTCTTTTCATGTGGACATAAAAGTGTCTGAATATTATTCATAGTTTTAAGTATCACTTATAACCAATTTTGCAAATAATTTAATCAATAATTAATCAATTTCATTAAAGATCCGATACATTTCACAATCTTATTGCAGACAATAAGTGGAAGTATCAGGGATTTTTTATTAAAGACAGAATAGGACTAAAAAGAACTCTCTCTCAATAACCAGCTGAGGAAGGAAACTGTACTTAAAATGACGCAAACTTAAACATTTGATGATGAGAATATTTTTATTAAATTGTAGCAGTGTAATAAATGACAAATCAGAGATCTCAAAAAAAAAAAAAAGGTTATCTCCTGGGCTTTTTAAGTATCAATATTAGAGCAGCCTGTAGTCAATAATGCACACACACCTCCACTGAGACACACACACATATTGGTCCTGTTCAGAGTCATGGCTAAAGCCCAGAGGCAGGCCACCGGAAACTGCTCTATTCAATAAGTTATTAATACTTGAAGCTGGTGACCGCTTTGCATTATTTAACAATAATGATAACGTCTGTTCCATTATAGATTTTAGCCCCCACAGACACACGTTCCTTTTTTATTTCTAATCAGACCTTTCCAAACACAAAAATGTCTGCAAGGACATTACACTAAAGCTGGTAACATCATACATGATTTTACCCCTGATTCCATGTTGGGGAAAGTCTGCATTCTTTCGCACTAATAGTGGTCAGTAGAAGGGACAGTCTGTAGAAATATGTGTTGGTGTAATACACCAGAGTTTGCAAGTGTAAGGGAGGAAAATACTATATCGACATCTTCTATATTTCACATTCAATAAACATCTGAAAATTAGTTTGAGGTAAATCTGGCTGTAGCCAGCTAGTTTCAACTGATCACTGACCCAAATGCAGTGGTTTGTTGCCAACAGTCAACAAAAGACATGACTGCTACAAAATGATTAAAAACATTTTTTTATCCATAATATACCTTAAAAAGATATATACAACTTGCCACATATTGTTGCTTGGCAAAAGTCCCCTGCGCATCACATTCTGGAACATCCAGAGGGACCTCAGCTGACTCTTCTCAATAAGGAGGCAAGCAGCTCTACTCCGAGCCTTTCCTGGATGACCAAGCTACTCATCCTATCTCTACGAGAGCGCCACCTTGCAACCACCTTGCAGACAAAGCTCCTATCAGTGGCTTGTATCTTGGATCTCGTTCTTGAGGTTAGGAATGCAGACCGACCCGTAAATCAAGAGCTTTGCCTTTTTGGTCAAATCTCTCTTCAACACAAGAGCCGCATTGATCCATCTATCAATCCTCCCCATCTATTCTCCCCTTATTCGTGAACAGGACCCCAAGAAACTTGAACTCCTCCACTCCAGGCAAGAACTCTCTTTCAACCTGAAGGGGACTAGCCACCTATTTCTGGTGGAGAATCATGGCCTCACATTTGGAAGAGCTGATTCTCAGCCACGCCGATCCACACTCAGCTGTGAACCAGCCCAGGTTATACAGTAGGTCTTGGCAGGTGGGGAGCGGACAGAACCAGATCATCTGCAAAAAGCAGGGACAAAATCAACTGGGTCCCCAAAACACACCACCTCCAGACCTCTGAGTTGAAAACACTACACGTTGAAGTAAAAAACACAGATCAGTTTATTTATATAGCGCCATGAACATTAGCTGCTACTCGCTTGCCATGTTTTCCACACATGTCCATTCACCTAGTTACAAATTTTCCAAGGTGCTCGAATCTATGCGGAGGGGCGTGGAAGCCCAAAATAATTTGGTCACACGGACATTGCGGACACGTAAAGCCTAAACCAATCTTAAGCTGTGGCATCAAAGAGAGTCAAGCCTCTCTCCAGGAGATTTGTTCCAGAGACCAGGCTATATGTGAAGGTGATCCTAACTATTTTTTAGCCAATATTTCTCCACCTCCCACACAAGCTCAGGCTTCTTTTCCCAAGGAATGTGACATCCCACATCCCCACAGCTAGTTTAAATGTCTGTGGATTAGGCAGCCGAGGCCTCCCTCATGGTTGCCCCTGCAAGTGGTGGATCACCGAAGGATTGTTTGACCCTACCAGGTCCGGGAGGACAAACCCAACCACCAGGTGCTAACCGACAAACCCCAACCCCAGGGTGATGTCTTGGGTCCCCATAGCAGGCAACATAATGCCCACTGAGCAAAAATTGGTTAAAAAGACACTAAAAAGACAACATGATTTATGTCTACAGAACGTCTACATATTTTTGAAAAGTTAAAGGTGAAAAGCCGTAATTTTCAGATCGTTGAAAAGACGTTGCAAACTATATCTATTATTGGACTAAAGTGGAAAAAAACTTAATTTCTGGACTAAATCAAGACTATGATTGACTAACCAGATTTAGCCTAAAAACCAACATCTGAATGACACCTGGTGTTTGGGGAAAGTCTGTCATCATATGGCCTTTTTTAACTGCTTTTTGTCACCCAGAGCCTGTTTGCTTTCGGAGATCCTACCAGTAGCATTTAAGTCCCCAGAAACTTAGCTTCTGGGATAATTTTGGCACTGAACATGTTAAGGGGGCGATTCAAGGTTGGGTTAATACTTAACACTTTTTTTTTAGATTGATAGACTTTAGCATGTTTTTGCTTTTACCTTACAACATGCACCATTTTGCAATGGTTTCCTCACAAAATACATCAATCTTTGTGGTTATGTTTAAGGTCAGCCTTAGCATCTTTTATCAGGTAACAATTCTAGCAATACAAAAGAATGAGGAATGTCATTTAGTCACTACGGTATCCTTTTTTTCTATTTTTCTCATCAGAAACAGAAATGTTCATATCCAGACTGTGACACAGGGAGGACTAACTGGTGAATCATGATGGAACAGAGCTCTGCAGCCCTGAAGCTCCTCTCAGAAAAATGATGAGCAGGAAATATGAAATGATTTTGATATCTTCTTCAAAGGGAAAATGGCTCTCCTCCTCCTGAGCAGCGAAGTGTCACAGATAGCAGAGAGAAGCAGCAGACTGCTAATGCTCTCTTAGGGCCAGATAGGCTCATTATACAGCAGCTGTGTGAGAAGCACAAAAAGAAAAAAAAACATGTCAGCCCTGGCACAAATGTCTGCTCTGTCCCTTTGTAAAGGTAAAAAGCCAGTTGCTTCTTTTCACCTCTTTTAACCCCGCATGAATACGCTGACTGGAAGTTGTGGAAACCCTCTGTCGCCTGTGTGAGCATTCAGTAATTGGCCTTCATGGAAAGTGGGTGTCCTGCTAGCGCAAGGCTAATGTCAGTTTGGCCCTGATTTGTACGCTGTTTTATTCCACTGCCGACTGAGAATTGCAATTTGTGCCCTCCTTACCGGTAAACCTTTTTCTCTGAAGATTAACTGCAGCTGGCCTCATTATAAAGGACTGAATCATCGCTCTGAAGCTGGGAGCTGTTAAAGTCATTAAAACTTGGACCATTTCTTTGTTATACTTAATAATAAGCAAACAGTGCTGCTGGAAATGTGTTCACAAGAAAAAATATATGCTTTTGAACCTTGAAAAACTTTGGAGAATGGTAGTATGTTATTTTTTTCGATGAGGGTGCAGTTATTTCAATACCTCTTTTAACACTTACATAACTATTTTGCTGTAGACATAGTTTATTATCCCAGAAGTATTTTGTTTTCTTTTAATTTCAGTAATTTCTATACAAAGACCCTAACGCTATGATTACTTTACCCTGACAGTTTCATGTTCTGGTTTTCATTTTTATTTGTTGCATTTGGCATATAGAATTTGTGTGAATAACAAGTGATGAAAGAAATAGTTTTCAAGATTAAGGGATTTAGTTACAGACAGAGATGGGAAGTAACGAAGTACAAATACTTCGTTACTGTACTCAAGTAGATTTTTCTGATAGTTTTACTTTACTTTACTACTTATTTTTATGGCGACTTTTTACTTCTACTCCTTACATTTTTACATAAATATCTGTACTTTCTTCTCCTTTCATTTAAAAAAAAATTGGCTCGTTACTTTAGTTTTGAATCATTTCAAAGGAGTTACAGTTATTA
>NW_015150463.1:478583-486284 GCF_000732505.1 Cyprinodon variegatus
AAGTATCTGTACTTTTACTCAAGTACGGAAAGTGAGTACTTTTGCCATCTCTGGTTACAGAGGGCCAACAAATGAGAGAAAACTGTGTTACCTTCTTGAAGTTATGAAGACTCTTTTGGAAGATTTTTGTTATGCTTTGTTTTGTATGACTTCATAAATAACTTGATGATTTTATAAAACTCAGGTAACGTTTAACATTTTTTTTTTTTTTTTCTCAAACTCGGAGCTTAAAGCTGCCTGCTACTTAAGGAGGTATTTCTCTGGTTTTTCCAGGTTATTTTTCTTTACTATATTACTTTTAGGGACCTCCTTGTAACATTGGGCCTTCCTTAAACTAACTAGTTACTAGGGAGGGGAGATATGAGTGTTGTGGGGTTGGTTGACTTGAAAATAAAAGAATGTTTTCAGACTGAGAAGTTGGCACATTAAAATTCATTAGACTGTCACTTGGGGAGCCTGCGAAAATGCCTACGCTGCAATCAGACTGAATACCTTTCTAGCCACAAAAAGGGGTTCTCAACTTGAAAACTTGTGCACATTGGTGCTCTCGACGTGTATCCAGCAAACTACGTAGGGACCAGTGTTGTTTCGTCAATGAAAAGGGTTAAAAAAGTGTAAAAAGTTTCGCTTTGATGATAGTAACCAGAAGATAAAAAAAAAAAAATCATGGCTCTTGGATGACTGAAACTTGAAAAGACGTGGATGATAGTTAAGACAGCTGACAGCTCAGCTGACAGTGAAAAACTGGAGGGTCAATCCTGAGCTCCATCCTGTACGTATTTGGCCATGGCCTCCACCACCCAAGCGTGGCATTCACCTTTCAAACGACTTGAACTTGATGATCTGAGACCATGAAAAGTCCTATGGATATATTTTATATATATAAATTTTTTATAAATTTTAAAATTTTTGTTTTGTAGAGACGGAAGAGAAGGCAATAACAGAGGAGGAAAAATACCAGAACAGTCCCTGCTCTGTGATGGTTCTCTGTGATGATAACTGTTTGAACTCCCTGATCAGAAACTGTCCTTTAATGTGTTGTGTGGAACTAGGGCTCATTCTGAGTATTTTTTTGAATATAATTTATCATTGTGATTTATAAATTCTAAGTTTTGGATATATATTAGTTCCTCATAAACTATAAAGAAGTTGGTGAGAGAGGCACTGGATGAGGCAAGAATTGCATAAACAGAGAATGATCTAAACAATGAAACTATTTCAAAAATAAGTACTTAGTCAAACTGATGTGTTTAAACAGATGATGAGATACATGATAGATATATTCATGTCTATGTATCTCTTTAAATATATGATACTTTAAATTAAAAAGTTTTTTTTTCATTATATGGTTTTTAATTAAGATGCAAAACAAATTTTTCAAGAATTACTGAAAACAAAGTAATTTATAAACAATTACTGGTGGAAGCTTGAATCCAAATGTGGTTTTATTAGCAAATGACTTATACAATCTTTTTGAAAGGAACTAGGCATGGTTACAGATGGAAGAGAATATTTTATTAGATACACAATACTGGGAAGAATAAGCAAAATACATTCTTAAAAAGAGTTGCATAGATGACACTAAGGAAGCTAAAGATCATTTTATATATTATGCAGCAGTGTAGTGTTTTGCATTTGTAATGGAGTAAAGGAGGACCAATTCAGAGTGTAAAATCCATGTGTGTTGGAGAAAAATGATCTAATGTTAGAATGATTTTCCTCAAAGAAGTTTAATTATTCTTAACAAATCCTCTTTTGAAAAAGCTAGAGTAGCATGAGAAGCAGGTGGCAAAAGGTTCACAACAAACTAAGCAGCTCTCCTCATCCTCTGCAGGAGGTTGAGGAGAGCTGCTTATTAAGTTCAAACCAATGTTTAGTAGAAATCTTGCAGGTAATAATGAAGGGCTAAACCTCATTAGAGAAAAATGAATTAAAATTACAGAAAAATCAGAAACTCTAACAGAACCTCTATGTCCAAAAGCATTTTAAACCATTTTAATGAACAGGAGGGGGACTCTTCGCTGGAGGTTTATTAGCCCAGTCGTGTAAAAGAGAGTCATTCCCACTGCTGATGCATTATTGATGCTGTGGTCATTTCAGAAATCCAATAGCACCAAACTCGCTGTATGTTTTTGTTTCCAAAGCTACTTTAACACAGCAGGCATTAGCTGTGACCGCTTCGTGCTGCTATAGTAATTATAGAGTGAACAGCACACAGGTCTTTAATAGAAGGAAGTGGCTGCACTGAAGTTGAGAAGAGAATTACTGTGTGCCACTTAATGTGTTCCTGCAGAGTCCAGGGATTCATACTGTTGTATTCGACAACAAGTTCTAAATGAACTTCTTGATGATTCCACCATTAGAGCAATATCAGTTGACAGAAGGGGATTAAGTTGGGAGTCTGTGGGGTACCTCAGCCCTGGTAGCATTTTCCATGCTTTGCATCTCCCACATCTGAAAAATCCCTCATAACCTTCTCCTCTTTTGATATCCCAATCAAGAACTCCAACTTTTAAAACTTTTTCAAGTGAATAATTTAACAATTAGACTTTTCTTCTTGTGCAGATATAAATCCAGAATGAAGCTGAGAGACATAATGTTAAAAACATAATCATCTGTAGCCAGATTTTTAAAACTACCTAAAACATGTACAGACCTGGTTCTTGATGTGTCCGGAACCTTCTCTACTTCAACACTAAATGCATTACTGCAATAACCTCCCCTGTGTTACGTTTCATTTAAATCAGTTTTGAATTTATAGAATTAGGTTATGGTTTTAAACTTCTATATTTTCTGAAGTTTTCCTTTAAATACCTGTTTTTTTTTTTTTTTTGCATTTAGGTATATTTACTTTTCTTATCTTTTTTTTTACTTGCTTTTGAAAGGTTGGACTTTAGACTTTATAGATAAGCTAACTAAACTATACAACGAGTGAACAGTGGTAGATATTAGGCATGATTCACAAAACTTTTGCATGTTTGCTGATCTACTAACCTTGGGCAGCGAGAATTACATCTGTGAAATAAAAAAAAAAATTCACACTCGATTAAGCACATTCGCCTCCATAAAAATGCAGATTACATGATGACAGTGCAAAATACTGGGATGTGGATATGCAAATACAGTATAGTCACTTACCACTTGCAATGTAATTTATCAAACCTAAAATGGTTTTCGAGAGCAGTTTTTTCATCTATATTTAGCATGTTTAAGTTTGGGGCAAACTCACAAAACTATTGGTGGTCATTGTGGTAAAAAAAGAAGCATATGTATAATAACAGACAGGATATATACAGGTGCATATTCCATGTGTATGTCCACAGTTTTGTGCAGCTAACATTAAAATGAGAGACATATCATCTTCTAAACAATATAATTCTTGACCTGCCTGATGAACCAAGTGTTGATTTAAAGCCAATAAAAAAATAAAAGTTATTCCTGATCTTTGGATAGATTAAGTGCAACAATTTTCTTAAATTCTGATAGATCACTTCAGTCAACCACTGCAAACTGTTTTTTTGGTTTTCTGTCTAGCATCACAGGATTTATTATTATTTATTTAGAAATACAAATGGCATTTCTATTGGTGGTACTAGAGAATAAATTCTTGAGTGTGTTGGATTGTCCATCACCAGACTCTATCTGGAGAAAGCAATCAGGAATTGCACCCTTAATTATCCAACCTTAAAGCCCCAAGACCAACTTTTTGTTCCTGGGATCCTCGTTGACAAATTAATCAAGCAATAACTCACCTCAACTGCCATCAAGGAATCCCCAAGACTCTGCAAACAATTTACAGTAATTTCAGTGTTGAATGTGTAGCCTGATGTAAATGATGATGTTAATGGGATTGTCCCATCCTGTTTCCTCTACAGTCAAGCCAATCCATCCCACTGTCCACTCCAGGTTCTTTCAGGCCTGTGGTCTCACCTCTCAATGCCGAGTGTTTATGTTTGCAGAGGTTTGATTTCTCACACTACTTGCAGGTGACCAATTAGATACCCCTGCATGTTTAACTATACCCTATTTTATTTGCCAATAAAAATAAAAATATATTTTATTTTAATTATATTATTCTAATTACCCCTTTATTCAGGAGAGTGTAGCCTAGTGGTTAGGGCCTTGTGCTCGGAAACCTGAGGTTCTGAGTTCAAGCCCTACTGTAACACACTGCCACCCTGGGTCCCTGAGCAAATACCCTTAACCCACACTGCTACCCAGACGCTGCACATTGGCAGCCCACTGCTCCCCAAGGAGATGGGTTACATGCAGATAATAATAAATTATATATATATATATATATACAGTATGTGGTCAAAAAGAAATTGGGTTTTGGATTTTAAGAAATTAATACTAACCCGAGCTTCTTTCCTTGGACTGTCAAGAAAAGAACTAGAAAATACAAAAAGTTAACATACATCTAGGGTGTCCAAAACCATGCTACAACATTGATTTTAGAAACAGGCATGACTTTTACTGGTGGCAACAGTTGGAAGGATCCCGATACCAAAAGCTATTCCAACAGGTTTGTTCCCCCTTGTCATCTTATAGGCAAGAAGTGTGCAGTGCATATTGCCGCTGCTTTGGGGATGCACACAATAAATCCTCTCTGCTCTCCCAAACTCTCCATGGTGACAGTCAGTAGAAAATGCAAAGTCTTATTTTAAGAAGTCCACATGGACCACTTTTCTAACCTTTATTTTTTTTATTATTATTATTCCGCCAATTCATCAGCTCTTTTTGGAAAATGAAATTTTTTAGACCATTTTTTCATGTCACCATGACTTAGGGAATTACTGTCATGCTTTGGTGCTCAGTTATATGAAAAAGTTAATTTTAAAGGACAAAACCAGTCGGTCATCATCCACATGATGATTGATGATTGGACAGGATTTCTTCTGGCTGAGTGGCATGACATCTACTCCTAGCTAAACTAAAAAACAGAGGGTAATCTGAAGTTCTACATAGATGCACCAAGGTAAGAAAAATACCATGTAGCTTGCTTCGTTCCGTGTCAGCAGAAGAAGCAGCTATAATTGACAGCAAACTGCACTTGCGTAGCTGGGTGTATAACATTACTTAGCCAACCCACTATCTGTAGCAATGAAAGACAATATTTTACATACCATAATGTACCTGGTAAGAGGTACATGATGCATTCAAGAGCAGGTTTGATTATCTTTTATGTCAATTCCCCTCTTTGCTTTCATTCCCCTCTTTGCACAGCCACCATAGTTTTTATTTGTCTGGCAGTGGCAGCAGGTATGGGATAAAAATTGTGCAGTCATCATTTTGTTTTGCCTTCAGCTAAGATTCTGATGTAACTGTGACATAGACCAAAAAAATGAAGACAGTTCATTTATGGCTAAAGTAATGAAAAAAAGGAATCCACTCTAACTTCAAGGCTGTGGCTGAGGAGGGAAATTATTACATTTTATCCAATAATTCTGAAATAATGACTAAACAACGAGAAGAAAAAAAAATCAACGAGAACACAGAGAAATACAAGAGCAAAAAAAACTGACAAAAATTGAGCAAGAAAAAAAAAAACTAAACAATTTGGCATATTAAAAATGGCAAAATATGGCAACCATCCATCCATTCATTTTCGGTCTCTCTTATCCAGGCAAAGAAACAGGATAAACAACCATTCATATGCACACCTAAGGAGAATTTAGAGAACCCAATTAACCTAACAGTAATGTTTTGGACTGTGGGAGAAAGCCGGAGAACCTGAAAAGAACCCAAGCATCCTCAGGAAGAACATGCAAACTCCATGTAGAAAGACCCTGGGCCGGGAATTGAACCCAGCACCTTCTTGCTGCAAAGAAGCAGTGCTACTCAAAGCTACACTATGGCAACCAATAAAAATCAAATCAAAATCAACTGCAAACCCTGACAATAAGTGTGTTGATTACATCAATTCTTCACTGAAAAACCGTCACTGCCACTTTAAACCAAGTTAAATGCCTGAATAAGGAGATCTACAGTATTTATATATCTATTAGAAGATATGTTTACAGAACATACCCCTTAAGGTTCACTTCATGGAATGTACTCCATTTGAAATTGTTCCCTGCTCGATTGTTGTTACTGAGCACTCTTTCCATTTAAATGTACGAGCTGGTTTGATCCATTTTATGTTTTTTTTTTGTTTTTTTTTTTAAGACAAGATGAGTAGCATGGAAATAAGAGTTGTGAAATTGATTGTCTTTTTGGAAATGTGGTTTTATATTCTGCAAAGTATGATCCGCCTTCAAATGAACTGTTGAGTGTTCAGGGGTTAATTCACAGCTTACTCACGGTAACTCTTCTATTGAATATGCCCTCTGTGATTGCCCTTTCCGCTATGAAAAGCTTCAATTAATGATGGGTATCTATAATTTTTTCATTTACCTCCATCCTCTCAATGCTGTCATCAGCAATTAAACTCTAAAAGGATACAAAAAACTAACAATGAAAACCCGCTGGACACATTTAATCTGTAACAAAAAGATTATTGTATCCTGTCTGTTTATCTGACAGTTTTTTTTTCTTCTCTGTGGCCATTGCCTGCAGCACTCAGGCAGCACAAGAAAATATATAGAGAGAACAGACTAAAGGCTGAGTGGAGTTTGATTAAATCAGGGCTGAATGGGACGCTGTGAGTTGTTGGAGGCTGTTAGAGCAACATGTGTGTTTCTGTGTTCCTGAGCCTCTTGGTTAATTCATTAGTGCAGCCAAATGTGACATGGATGAATTATATCATTCCATTGTGCTCGGAGCTTCATGATCTATGGTATTTACAAAAAATAAAATAATTAATGAGAAAAGTTAGGCTTAAAAGGACAGAAATTGATTAATGTTTGTTACTTTACACAATCACTCTCCTTTCAGTGAAGTACCAGTAACAGTAATCCACAAATAATCTGTCTCTGTTTTATTTGATGAAATGTTAATTGATGTTTTTATCTTACAGGAGAACTGATATTTAGCACTTTAAATGAATAATCAGTTATATATCGTGTGATTAATTAAATTATTCAAAGAAGAAAAAGCAAAGGAACACAACATACTGTACTAATACACCCTAAAACCGTACGATTGTCAAAAGCACAATTAAAAAGTATGTAGGTATGATGCAGTGTGAATTCTTAGGGTGGTGAGAGAAGAGGGGTGTTCGCAAACAGACTGTAATCAAACATTTGCTAGTAGCTGGTACATTTAGAAGAGTGAGGAGAGAGAATAGATGTACATCAGCATCATGAGTTAAAAGATGTGGTACAAGCTGTTGTAACTTGTTAGGAAGCTGGATGACTAGAATGCAAGAATATACATCTTAATGTTACCTTATCCAGAAATAAGCAGATATGAGGACAGGCCAGTCACTTTTGTTATGTGCTGTTGGTCATTTTATTTTATTTTTTGTTTTAGTTGGAGGTTACACATTTTACAGAGGTTGCAGAAAGAGGAAGCTACCAAAAGTTTCCACAAGTTTTCTGAGGAGAGAGGCGATCAAAAACTCTTGTTGGTGGGAGCAGCAGTTATCTTTTATCCATGGGTGGTGGACAAAAAAAGTTCAAAAATGCTATCAGAAGTTATCAGTAGTTTCTGACTTAGGACTACATTTAAAGCAGGTCATAAAATGAGGAGCACTGTTAAAGCTGCAGTCTGTAACATTGAGAAGAGAGCAGACTTCGACTGAAAATTTGAAGAAAAACA
>NW_015150463.1:489145-502182 GCF_000732505.1 Cyprinodon variegatus
TATATATATATATATATATAAAACAAAATTTATCACAAATGATATAACAAAATACTTATTATTACTCAACAGAATTTTTTCACTGCAGCTTTTGAGCATTTTCCAACCTTAGGGAGAAATGTATCCTTATGCGTAAGAGGTCCTCTTACGCATAAATAAAGGCTGCTCTCTTAAAAATGAGCATCTTTAGCAAAACCTCCAATGTACAATCATAAACATGTGAGCACACACATTCCTCCCTCTACAGTAATCTGCATCCCATAATTGCCTTTGGTGTTTTTTTTTCTCTTCATCTGCTACTTTTCTGGTTTCAGCACCGCCCTTCATTAACTCGCCTCCAAAGTCATCAACAAGCACAAAAGGCAGAGCACCCGTTTCCACAGTGGCTGAATAGACCCTAACTGGAGAAAAAGAGACTTTAAACTGCAAAGACAAACAGGAAGTAGGCGAGAACGCAGCCCAAACATCTGCGTGTTTGTGTCTTTGTGCCTCTCAATCAAAGCCTTCGGCAAAAACTGTTGTTAGAGATCCATCTTTTTCATCGGAGCTATTCTGTAACCCTGTGGCTCTGATTGGGCTTTCACTGTCTGACTTCAGTCATGAGGAAAAAAGGAAACTGAAGAGTTTTCTCTGTTTCCGCTGAAAACCCTCTTCAGGGTTTCTTTTCACGCCGAGTGCCGTCTTCTTCTATGTGATTGAAGACAAAGGCTCCTCTGCTTTCAGACAGACAGTAGCGTCTGTATTCAAAGCAATCAGAACCTCTTTAAGTTTAAGTTTTTCTAACTGTCAGTGTCTTGTTGTCAGCCTAAACATCAGGCCTGGAAGGGTCTTTAAGAGTCGCACCTGTCCACAATTCTCTGTGTTCGTGAACTGCAACAGCTCAAGGCCCATATAGATGTTATTATCAGAAGGTTTATAATTCTAGTGTCTGATCCAGACAGTATAAATTGCTCTTAAGTCTGCTTCAAGACATTTTGTACAGGTTTAGAAAATCTAAACTATCTGTCATGATTTCATATTATAAAGAACACTACATTGATACAAATAATTAAATAAATGTAATAAATGCTGATTAACTCAAAAGATCAGTACATCACCTTCTCCTCTAAGTTATGGTATTGTGAAGGATGTTTAATATTGTCTGTTTTGAGCTGTGGTGTCTCAGTAAATTAAAATATCTCAATATTTTTTTTCTCTATTTTTGTATACAGTGGCTTTTATTAATAATAGCGTTCAGAAGTATCCTGATAAGTAAATAGGGTCCATAAGTGTTCAATTTAACTTATAAAAAAGTCCATCAGAGGTTTGTTAAAAACCATTTGCAATTAAAGAACATTACAGAAACAGACTTGAAAAAACAGAGATAAAGCCATGTAAAAAAATATTTGAAAGCAAGGTTTAACTAAAAGAAATTAGATTAAAAAACGATCTTCAAAGTTTTTTTTTAACAGAACTGTGATCTGTTGGGTGCTAAAAAACCTTTGCACATTATGTTGCTTTTGCATTGTACTTTATCATTGACACTGCAGCAATCTCACACAGAACGACAAAACTGGAGAGAAAAATAAAAAGCTTCCTTTTAACAGAAGGAACCCGCCAGCAGAACCAGGCTCAGTGTGAGCAGCCATCTGCTGAGGTCGACTGGGGCTTCAAGAAGACAGAAGCAGACACACAAGTATATTCGTCAAGTGAGTAGAATCACCCAATCAAAGTCCACACCAAAATAGGGCATATAAAAAGGATAGAAATGAAGAATAGATAGAAGGAGCAAGAGTTGTTAATTTTTTTCATCTAAAGCATGTAATGTGATAAAGGCTGGATAAAAGTTGCTTCAAAAACTTGTTTTACTTCTAGCTAATACATAATAAATTGGTTCTCTTTTACATAAAAATAAGTTGCTTGAACTTCATATTCAATCACAATTGACTTTTTGACTTGTTGCTGCTAAACTTCATCCGTTATACTATATACAGCCAATTTCCATATCTTTAACCCATTTTCTGGCATTAGCTGATAACCAAGATCATACAATTAAAAAATCTGATTAAAGCTGGTTTCCTTATTTTTTATTTTTTTTTACTTTAATGTCGCTGGCACATAATTGCGTTTTTGTTTTTATTCATGCGTTTTCTCTAAGTTGTTCTGAGACCGGAGCTGTATAATTAAACATCTCAGTTGAGTTTAAATGAGTTTCTCCCACTTCTGGAAACCATGGTTTCCCTTTAAGTCTTTAGAGACTTCTCACTCTAAAAGACTAAATTAACTGTTTTTAAGGAGTTCAGGTTCAAAACCTTTTTGATATTTTTTTTTTATTAAAGTGTGAAAGTTAAAATAAATTCTTATGAGCCAATAATATGTATAAAAAACGAAACTCTTAAACTAAGGTAGTACATGTAAAAAAATATTATATGGACAGATAAAAGCAGGTGTCTGCCTGAACATTTTTGTACAGACTCAAAGCAGGGCCACGTCTTCCTTATTTTCTGTTTATTTCTAATTGGAGGAAATAAAAGATCTATATGTGACCCTGCTTCCATTTCTCTTTCTGAACCTTGTGAATTGGACTATTCATGTTCTAGCAGATAATATATGTTTGTCCTCTGGCAAAGTTTTAATTTGCAAAATTCTATTGAAAAATCTTTATGTAATTGAATAAAAATAATCAAAGAAAACTTGTGTGTCAGTGCTGAACTCATCACTCCTGTCGATCTTTCATTTAAAAAGAAAAACTTAATTAAAAAGATATTAATTAAGTCTGTTGAGCTAAACTTGCCTTTTCACAACTTCCTGTTAGTCTTTTGAAGCTCTAAATCAGCAAGTATTCCAGCAGCAGCCTAATCATCTGAGTATCAAACCGTCTTACTTTTCTTTTTACTCTTTTCCTTTGCTGGAGCTGCAGACCTTGCTCCAAGTCTCATACACAAAGTAGATATTCACATAATTGTAATTTGCTTTTTATCATTGTCTTTTTTATAGAATAATTTAATTCAATATAAGGGAGTCATCATTTAAAGTCACAGAATGTTCAAATGAAACAAAAACAGATTTTATGAGTGAACAGAGAGCTTTTTAAAAACTACTAAAGCTTTTTATGTTAAAAAATATATAATAATGCATATTTTAAGTGGACACAAATATCCTCTCTTTTAAACCATGTTTAAAAATAAATTTAATTAAATTGTAGGTGTAGAAAAACAGTCAACACTACTATTATTTTCTGTTGACATAAAAATTTACTGTAAAAGGTGTGTAAAAATACCTGGGTATGTTTTAATATCAAGGATGAAAGATAATGCTTGTTTATATAAATAGTGCCAATTCACAACACATGCCATCTCAAGGATTCAATCAGACAATTCAACCAGATTATACAGTGAGATTGGTTTAAAGTTTTCAAAGGAAAAACTGATTGCATTCAGTCAGGATATGCTTCTCCTGCACGTTGCAAGATTAAACATTCGCTTGTGTTGTATCATTGACCCTAGAGCAATCCCTCACACCAAGTATGCATGCAACGACAGTGGAGAGGAAAACACCCCTCTAACAGGAATAATTTTCTAGCAGAACTATTACTACTGTCTATTTCAGAGAAGGAAATTGTAAACTAGCTCCAGAGGTGGCTAAAAAGCAGTGAGAGAAATCTATGCCAAAATGGTTGAAACAAATCACATACAGTTAGTCACAATAAAAGCTGAGCACATAGTGGTGTATAGGAGAGTAATAGGACTAGGCACTGAAAAACAGGTCTAGCACTATTATCTACATGTATAATCAAAGGGTGTTGATGGCAGCAGGTCAACTGATATTTCCTTTCAAGACTGTGTCACAGCCAAACAGAACCAGATCAGATGAAGTGAAAATGACAAGAAAATAAAAGAAAACATAAAGTTTAAGGTTGAACAAATAAAATTAATATTGTAATATTGAAAAACATTACATTTCAAGCATTTATTTGCACAACCGTAGAGAAATAAGATATATATTAATTAAAAAAAAACTGGATAGTTATTTGATTAAAAAAAGGTCTATCAAGGTAAAAGAACAGCTGCTGCTGTACAGAATTATGTACACGTGAAGTAAAGAAACAAACACTTCCAGAGTAGGTAAACGACAACAAGTAGGTATTAGCATTTGTAATTATTAACATCGGTGTTACTGTCTGCATCTCAGAATTTTAGTGGATTAAATCATTCTTGATCAAATTTCAGCCTGTCCAACCAGATGCATATTTGTGAACATTTATTGGGTCTGATCTGAGCAGAAAAGATGAAGTCTTATATCAGCTGAAAGGAAGGATCAGCAAAAGTCCTCCTTTTTGGATTTGCAATGCATACTCTGTCAATGAATGAACCCTCCCTCATGCATGGGTAAGAAGATTGTCCAAAGGTGATATTATTATTTTTTTTTTTTTTTTTACAATCTCTCTGTCTCCCATCACCCTCACTGTGTCCAACATATTCTAGGACAGAGCTGCCCCTCCTAGTGAGCTTATCCAACTGTTTCCTCTCAGATGCGATTAACCTGCTGTTTCAGTATGACATACTAGAGAAGATACCCTAAACATGTTCAAGAACAAACCCTACACTCCAAAACATCTCAGTTTCCTCAGAAGGTACAGTATGTGCTTGTGGTTATTCCTGTAAGTTTGTAAAGGTTTGTAACCAGATGCTTATTAGAGTTCACTGTCTTAACATCAGTTCATGTTCTTTAGTGTTAGCATGGTAAGTCCACACTCAGAGAGTCCACCATCAGCTTCTTTGTTTTCCCTTCTTTTAAAGAGATATATTGTACGTTTTTACTAAGAAATATCTGTAAAATAACCTTTTTATTTGAATCTTTACAACTAAAACTTTATTTGATGAGGAAATTGACACATCTGTTGTTCAGCACCAATTGTCAGGACTCTGAACAGAGGACCCAGAATTAAGGCAAGACAGACAGTTAAAGCATTTATTCAAACAAGCAGGTCTGCAGAAACATCGGCTAGGGCGTCTATCACAACGACGTCTATAGGAAAGAAATACAGGTTAATGACCACGATAATCTGATGGAGGATGATTATTAATGCGTGAGTCACTAACCTGGTTTGACAGTTCAGTCCATGGCCAGAGAAGGAGGATGATTCCAGCCGGTCAGCTGACAAGACGCGGCGGATGCTGCCAGAGAGTTCCAGACGCAGAACTCCTAGAAGGCTGCAGAACTGACAGGAGATCAGACCACAGCAGAAAAATCCAATAGCAGTCTAAAGACAGGTCAAGCAAACAGACAGGGGCAGGCAGGCTCAAAAGTCAGAATACAGAAATGGGCCAGGATCAGGCAAACACAACACTATAAATAATGCATTAAAAATTCTCAACACCAAAAGTTCAAGAATAATCTGGCACTGATGGCTGGGAAAAAAAAGAGTTCAAATAGATTTAGGAGCTGGTGGATCAGCTGAGCAGTGATGAGAAACAGGGCAGAGCTAGACAGGTAAATGAAATGAGTAATCAAGCCAACCATCAGCACCAAAATCATGACACCAATGCATCTATAAGTCTTCAGTCTATTTTCCCTGAATGTACTTTGGGAAAGAAGTTCCCAGAATGGCAGTATTGTTAGAAAACTCTGCAATGCCTCTTTAAAATGAAATGGTACATTTGCTGTGTTCAGACACTATATTAGTCAGTTAGTCAAAGTATAAATGTAGAGATCCAAAAGTTTCTGGCACAATTAAACCAGCTCCCAAGATGCAGGAAGCAGGTCAGGGAGCAGAATTTTAACTTGTATTTATTAATTACCCTGATTAAGAATCCAAGCCAAAACATGCTCCAAGTTTTTCAATGTGGTGCTGAAGTTTTGATCTCACCAATGTCAGAACAGAAGCAACCTAGACCAATGTGTGGTCATGTACAGCACAATGATCCCCAAAACAGAATTTAAAGAAATGAACTGCAATAGAAGAAACCATACAAAAATAAGAGTCATACTGGCCCAATCAAAGATGGGATCCCATCGTGATTTAAATGCACTGGTTGGTTCTTACACAGACTGTGGAAAAATAATGTTTGCCAATTTTCAAGATCTAAAGCCAAGCTGAACAAACATTCACTGAAAATCTATTTTTTAAATATGTTTTTGACTATCTTTATAATGAGCTGCATGTATGAGGTATCCATGTAATTGTGATGGTAGAGAACAACGTTCATTCACAGCTCAGCATGTTTGATGGATCTCCCCAGGAGCAAATCTACTAACCAGTACAAGCACTGTCTCTTTTTATTCCACTTTATTTTCCCATAAAACACCTGCGGTGTGACATTAAAGTGGTACTGTAATAAGAGGCAGAAGCAGCAAAGAAGTGAGGAGGACAGGAGGCATCAGAGTGAAAGCTGATTCGTCGAGGATGCCTGGTAGCAGTAATCCCTCCTCCTCTTCCCTCCTCCTCTCAAGCTCGTCAGGGTTTGATGTGGCAGAGCGAGACGAGCTGTGGCTTTCGGGCTCTTTGAGAGCACAGAGCCAGAGAGGGAGCGACAAGCTCATTTCAGGGCCGACTAATTTCCCCATTATAGGTGCACAATTATCCCAGTGTGACTGCGAACACTAAGACAGGAATATCAGGGAGGTGAGAGGAATGGAAGGTTGAGACCAGCTTTTCCAGAGCAAGGAAGAAGGGTGTAGAAAATACAATAGACATGAGATGACAGAAAGTTTTTATACTTTGATTGCAAATAAGAAGAGTTAAACACATCTGCTCAGTCTGCTCAAGGACAAAGACTGATGCAGCTTGAGTCAGATAGTCTGAAAAAAATAGCAAAAACTTCATTAAAATAGGTCAGATAACAGGTTTCCACAGACAATGTTCATGGCACAGGGAGAAAAAAATGTGTCCAAATACTAGATATTACAAAGCTTCATTTAATACCAAAGGGAAATTAACTCTTCGTGCAGGAAAGCAACGATGATGTATCCAGTGAAAACATGCACAAAAGGTGGACAACTAATGTAACACTATAGATACCCACTTAAAATAATCTCATACAGATCAGAGGGCAAGAATTAGAAAGAAACAGGATTTTTTTTGTATGAAATGTTTTATTTATTTGTGAGATTGAAAGCACAATGAAACATCATAATAACTGATGTAGTTTATATAATTGTTGCATAACACAGATGCACTTGTGTGAAATATTTTTACCAGACATTATTTTATACAATATAATTCAATTAATTTAAATTCAGTTTATTTATATAGTACCTATTTACAACACATCTCTCAGCGCTCTGCTCAGAGACACTGCTCAGACATGGATATAATAAAATGTATGTAAATTCAGGGGTTAAAAAAAGATACAATGGCACAAAATAGTGCTTTGTAAAATTGCATTATTCCCTTCTTTAAATCTGTAAGCTTGTCTAAGTGGTTCTGTAGCTACGTGTGCCTACCGTGGCCAGAGCTGGGGGAAGACCCTAAATTTGGGCTATGGAGAGTATGTTGGGGTTGGATTAATGAGCAGGGGATGGCGCTCGAATTGCATGCCCCTGTCCACTCATGGGGCCTGGAGATCTCTTCCTGGGTCTGGCTCCCCTTAGAGGGCTTAGTCCGTTGAACTGGAAGGACAGTTTATGATGGAGAGGTGTAAAAATTTGATTGGCGTTTGCTCCATTGTGTCTTTTGGTTGACTGCCTGTACATGCCTGTGAGGGCGTTAGAGTAGGTTAGTGGGAATGTGACCGAATGCCTATTTGTTTGTGTCTCTCTACTAGTCAGGTTACATTTGTGGCTCCACTCAAACCTCTCGATCGTCCTAGGCCTTCCAAGCCTTGTCTCCCCCCTCCTTATGCTCACTGCCGGTGAGGCAAGCCTGTGTCCTTTGGCAGATTCATGGATTCTCTACGAAGGGTGGGTGCTCCGGTGGGAGTTGTCTCATTCCTGTTGGCCTCTGGGCCAGGCTTGGGCCTCCTGGCCCTGTGGGGGATTCCACTTTGCGATGGTACACCCATGGGCCTCGGTTCTATAGGCTCTCATTTTGGTCTAACTTGGGCTGCAGAAGGAGCCCATAAGTTCTGTTGGAGATAACCCATGATAATAATTTTGGACATTGAGAACCAATGTCAATTTTTCATCTTAACATGATCACTGAGGAGAATCGGTTGCAGTTTTCTCTATTATGACCACTCTATGAACTCTCTTCTCTGCTCTGAAACCCCCTTTTCACCTAACTTGCTTCACAGGACACGTTCCACAGAGTTGTAATTTGTCCCCCCACCCCCACTGTGTTGGGAACTGTAAAAGACTCTTTCACTCTTTTTTTCTGTGAACCTGTCCGGGGGTTCACATTGGAAGAGTAAATCTAAAGAATGACCAATGATAAGTCATGGTGGTTGACATTTTTGAACCAAACTGCTGCAAAACAGACTTTTGCAACACACTTCTCAGAGTTTCAGAACTTACAGAGCTAGACTGGAGGGGAAAGCCTCCTGAAGAAGCTGTTCCCTTGGTGTGGGCCGATGGGACAAAGAAACCCCCTCTTTTGCTGGATGTAAACTTAAACCTTCCAAATGGACAGGAGGTATAATATCTAGCCTGAGTGATTGTTACGTCCCCTGGCTGAGTCTAGGGGGTGTAAGGGACCAACATAAATGTAGACAGTGAATGAAGGAGTCAAAAGGGCATTTAAAGGTTTTATTCTGCCATTTCTTGTGAATAAAATATGGTAAAAGCTTCAGGGAGAGCCCAGGCCAAAATAACAACCAAAACAACCCTAAAGAAAAAAGAAAAGTGGACTTACCTAACTCAATATGAAACCAAAATATTCAAACCTACAAAATAACCTACCTAACCAACACATAAACAGGAGAAAACTGGGGTTAAAAAAAAGGGCAGCTCTCCCCTACAAAAACCATCCAAGAAGGTTTACATTCTTAACAGCCCTTTTTAGATTTTAAATTTAAAACAGAGGTGTTTGGCAGATAAATGGCTAAAAAAAAACAGCCATGAAGTACTGCTTCACAGTCCTTAAATAGTCTTCAGGTGATCTTGATTGGACAGACTCAGGAAGCAGCAGCCAGTCTTAAAGGTGGAGCCTAAAACAGAGCAAGGTGTTAATTGAATGCAAGAACAAAGACATCCAACTTGGGGATGTGACAGTGATAACCTTCTGGCTGTACAATAACACAAACTACTACAAGTTAAAACGATGATGTCTTTACTGTCTAATAATTCAGGATTACAGAAATGTAACATCAATGCAAAATAGTAAAGGGTGTCCAAGGGAGACCAAATGTCAATACATTCATTAATGTCCGTTTAAAATAGCAGATATACAGATAACAGATATAATAAGCAATAACAAATACTGGGAAAACAACGTGACTTCACTCAGCTTATAATGGTTAATTTTTACGAAAGCATTAACCAATAGCATTGTAGCACCTCAGTAAATTTACATTCAACTAACTTAAATAGACTAAGGGGGAAGAGTGCTTTGAGTCAAACAAAGGAGAATCAAGACAGCGGGCCCCTACCATGAGGTCTAGCGAGAGGGAGCAACAGGCAGGAAAATATACTGGGTGGTAGGTCACCAAATGATAGACCTTATCACGTGATTAAAGGGGGAGGGTTGGACTACAATGGGGCAATTTTTAATTCATAAATTCACAAAAAGGCTGCTCCTATCCTGCAAAAGAGGAGGGGTTACAGATCTCCAGACAACAGACTTTGAGGCAGCATTAGAATATATGGGATGCATCCTCCGAAGGCCAGATTCAAAGGCCAATTAACTCAAAGTGTTGCACTGAAGTCTGGTCGGATTCCATATGTGGCCTACAAATGCATCCTTCTTTTTGCCCGATTTGAAGGATGGGTCCGGTGTGTCCTATCTAGCCTTGGTTATCCCTGGATTCATTGTAAATCAAACCAAGCGAGCTGCTCCGTGCTCAGAGGAAAAAGGTACTTGGCGCCGAACAGTGTTGAATTTTGGAAATTCAGTTTAATATAATACATGTATGCGAATAGTTCCATCTGAAATTAATGAAAATAGTTGTTTCAATAGTTATTGAGTCAGATATGTGGTGGGTTATGTTTGATTTATCTAAAGATTTTTATCTGTTACTGTGTTTGGCTGTGATTTAAGGACAGATTCTAATATACCTGCAGTGTGGTGACTATAAATCCGATATGACTTTTATTTTTTAATTGCTATTTTGCACAATGTACTTAACTAAGTATTTTTTGTTGTTGAATATAAAGATTTTGCAAATATATTTTTTATGCATTCATTGTTTAGATTTACTTATATCTTTCTACCCCTTTTATAGAATAGAAAATCCCGTTATTGTAACACAATGTGGAAATTCTGGTGTTTACCTTATAAAAATGTATAAGAATAATATAATAGTAAAGAGTTAAAAAATAAACAATAAAACACTGTACTGTAAAGTGTTTTAACAATATAAAAAACTGTGCATATGGAGAATAAATAACCAATATACAGTAATGGATATTTGAAAAGAGCAACAACATCAGAGATGTGCAAAATTACTTAGGTTTATATCATTACATCTGCTTTTATTTGTTTATGCTCTCAGTGGTTGTCACCTTTATTCCACTCTGTATTCCCATGAGTGTAGTCTTGGGCTGTTTCTCAATATGTGTACTTCTGTGTTCTTATGTGCTTGTGTACTCGTGAAACGTCATTAGCCTCAGTCCTAGTACTGTTCCAATTCACAAGAACAGCAGACCGAGAACGGACAAAGTCCCTGGATGTTGTTCTCGCCCCTTCCTATTTACCAAGTATGCATCAGGGCAGACTTTTCCTTTCTTGAGATTGACAGATGTCCCAGCATGCACTGCGGCAGCAGCACCAGCTTTTTTTTTTTTTTTTTTTTTTTTTTAGCAACACCAGCTTTCAATGGAGTGCTCACAGAGCTCAGAGTATTAAGTTAGAAGTTCTCTTTTCTGTTTCTGTTGTTAAATAAAAGTATGTTTTAAGATCCTTTGAAGCAAGAACATTATACTTCTAAGCATCAATGAATTTTATATGAAATTTTTCATGTATCTATTACTGTTTTCAAGGCTGCACTTAAAAAAAATGAAATTTTCTAGAGCTGTTTTAAACGAAATTTCTTTTTTTATACACTTGTGTAAACAAAATGAGAAAATAAATCTGTCTAATTCTAAAATATGCAACATGATATTAGGAAAAGGGGAGAGGGGCCAAAATGTATATAAAATTAATCTATCTGACCATGCATGTTTGAACCTCAGTTCTTTTTCCCTGCTAATTGCATCGGTGCCATAAAAAAAAAGTCATTAAAGTTGCTAATAAAATAATTATCTCAATTGCTATCTTGGACCTTGGTTGGATTTTTGCAATGTTTCCTCAAAGAAAGATCTCTCACTGAGCTGCTTTCAAGGCACATAGAGAGTGGCAGTAGAGTCTGTGTTCCATGATCTGAGGCGGGGAAACCTGTAATAATAATTGCTGAACTTCCATCTTGGAATAATTTGCGTGGTTATTTAATGCTTCAGTTACTTAAACGGGTTCAGTCAGCTTCCTTAATTCTAAGCTCGTTGACGCAGCTTGCTGATGTAAGGTATTATAGGTGCATGAGTCTTGCTGTGTGGCCGTCTGACTGAGATCCAATTTTCTTACTTACCAACAAAGTAAGCTCTGATTCTTGTAAAGTGACGACATTTTTCCCTGTCCTCTCAAGCTATTTTGCCAGGGGTTATGTTTAGGGCTAAGATGTGACTTGAATTTTTTTAGGGTGATTTATCAACTGACAATGGTTAGGTTTAGGGGTAGGGTCAGGGTCAGATCATAGGAAAGGCTGAAAATGACTAAAACTTAATCGAAGACAAAATAAATCAAAACATGGTCCTCAATACATATAGCAAGATGAGCATGTATAGGTATTTGGTTTTCCTAGATGGTAGGGACAATTTTCTGTTGAAAAGCTTCATTGTTGGGACAGACTATCCACCTGGGGACCTCCATCACGTCCCCTTAGTGGAGATTACTGTTTTAGGCTTAGGTGTATAAGGGAAGAATTAAGGTGTGAATTGAGTTTTGGTTAGGGTTAGGCATGTACCAGTAATTTTACTGTGAGGGACAGGGTTAGGCTGTAGAAATCAACTACAAAGGAATGGAGTTCAACGGAATGTCCTAACAGGAATAGTGAAACTCGACATGCAGTGTGTGCATGGTTTGGGTGTGTTTGTGTGACCATATTGTAAGCCTCTGCTCCGTTGAAGTTTGATGAAGCTGCTGTCTGACACTTTGCTGCAGGGCTGTTTTCTAACTGAATGCAGATTTAGAAAGTTTTGCAGGCATGATGACAGGTTGAAGTGTTTATTTTTTTCTGCTGACTTGAACAATTTCAGAAGTAACTGAATATGTTTTGAGTTTAAAAAAAACAAACTGTCACCCCTTGCAGCCTGCTGGCCTGGTGGAAGCATTCACTCCCTGTCATTGCCATCGCACCATGATTAATTTATTCACTGTTTTCACCAAGCACTTTTAATAGAAATGTTTATACTTTGGGGAAAAATATGATTTTTAATATTTTTAAAGGGTAATTGAAGGATATTGTGGCTCTCGCAAAAATATCACTTGTCACTGTTGCTAATTAAATTAGTGTTTGTGGCATTTGACGAAAAGACTTCTATTCAGAAATCTTGTATTTTATGGTGGTTCAGTCAAGCTTAAAATGTTTAGTGTCTGCCCTGGTCAGCATCCTCTCCATCTAAGTCAGTCAATGGCTCTGTTCGAAAAAAACCTAGGACGTGTCCTCCAAGGACGCGGTCTACCTAGACTGGATCCTTCGAAGTCCTTGAAAATAAGGAGACCGGAAGAGTTTAGGCTGTGAATTCGACCAGGTCTACCCTTCGGCTGGTTTTACCGCCGTATGCTCTGTTGCTTAGCAACCGTAAACGTTGACACACAAAGCAGGAAAAGAATGAATACAAAAGTTTTCAAAACTGTTTATTTATTTCTTTTTTATTGTGAAGTGAACAAAGACTCACGAGAATCCAGAGTGGAATAAAGGTTCCAA
>NW_015150463.1:504065-505843 GCF_000732505.1 Cyprinodon variegatus
TTCGAATCCGGTCTTCTAAGGATGCGTCCTAGGTTTTCGAACAGAGCCAGCGGCTGGCTTCATTGTGGAAAGTTATTCTAGAGTTCTGGTAGATTCTTCCTCATTGGCAGGCTTGAGCTTTGGTGGTTTCTGTTTTATTTCTAACAACCACCACCCAAAAGAATCTTTTCAACAAGTTGTCTGTTTGTTCCCATCTAGATGTTGGAAAAGTGGTTAAAAAACAATATAACTTGAGGCGTAAGCATATGATGCTGGAGTATGCTCTTGTTTGGAAATGGCTTTATAGATCTTTCCAACTTTTGGAATTTACAGTTTTTCATCTTTGAATTTTGCTTGTTGTATTTAATAATGGCTAAAAAATAAAATAATAAATGCTTATACTACTAAATGTCAGGTTGGGTGGATGTTTAAAGATGACCCAAATGCAGAGAGTGAAGCTAAAGTCAGTTCTTCCAGATTTAATAAAAAAAAAAGGTGACAACTGAAACTAAAATCCCAAATAACAAAATACAGAAAATCCCAAAACTAGAAGATGGCAGAGCAAACACACAAGGATCAAGAAATGATGATGAGGAACCAGCAAACAGTGAACAGGAGGTCTATATATCAGAGACTGAACAAAGACCAGACTAATCAGCAGATTGGGAGCAGGTGTGGACAGAGCAGGCTAGAAGGGAGCTACAGGAAATGAGACTGATATAAGAGTGCAACAGAGGGCAAACAAGAAATGCATAACAACTCAAATACAATTAAAAAATAACTAGAATAACACAAAAGGGAAATAAAACCAATGAACATTCATATAGAAAACTTAAAACAGAACCAAAACAATGACACCAAATGCCATGTCTATTCTATGTTTTTTTTATTATCATCTGCCTAATTTACACCAAAGTAGAAATCATCAAAAAATAAATATGCACCCTTTTAAACTCAGGTATTTTATGTATGTGATTGTGCAATTGTATTCTAGGAGTAGGGTGACCTACGTCATCCTTGCTATTGAAGTTATAAAACTTAAATATTTTTTACAGTTTAAAACTTGAGCTGACAACAATTGCTGTTGTACTTAGAAATAATGCTGCCTGTCATTTCTTACTTGAAAAGGATAATGAGGAGGCAAGACCTCGGAGATGCTTTAGGAGGTGCAACAAAATGCATGTTATTTTTTAATGTTATCTGTAGGTTTTGTGGTTTAATTATGGTACACAAATTTCACCTCTGAGAGATAACTGTGGTTGTATTATCTTTCCCTCTCTATATTTAGATATTAGATACAATGCCTTTGTCATTTTTTTTTTTTGTCTTCTTAGAGCAAGTAGAGTTGCCAACATGCCACAGACCAGAATTGTAGAACAATTGGAATTCCTGCTTACATTCTTTGAGCATTTCCCCACAAATATGGAAGGATAACTAGAAGTTGCGCTGACTACTATTGTTACAGCACACACAATTCAGAACATCAGTCTTATTGAAATTCCAATTTTTTACAGGTACTCGTTACAGGTGATGAAGCAGACTGAAAATGTTTTGTCATTGTCTCCATTCTATCTCTTCTTTCTTTCATATTTTCTCTTTCTTTTTTCTCTTTTTCCCCTTTCTTCTTCTGTTTTTCTGCTCTATTTACATTGCAGTGTCCATATAAACTGTAAAACTCCCTGCATAATTATAATAAAGCAATTTATATGCATGAAACAAGTAAAATCTGTTGGGCTCTTTTTGGCATCAAGACAATTATTCTTATTGCCACATTGCCAGACAGTATCCTGTCTGGCAAT
>NW_015150463.1:507116-538835 GCF_000732505.1 Cyprinodon variegatus
ATTGACCCCTCCCTGGAAGTTCTAGGTAGGCGGAAAAATCCTGGTATTTCTAGTGTTAAAACATACATGATTCTTTGGCAGATGGCAAGTTGTTATGGTAGAATTGTAATATGTTACTCAAAAGGGAAAAATTATAGCAGGCTGAGGGATATTTATGTAATTTGTTGTGTCCTATATTTGGTCTGCCTGTGGGGAACCTCATTCCAGACAGATTGAGCCAGATGCAGGTTTCAAACTCCAAACCAACAACAGCCAAAAAACTAAATGTTCAATAATTTCCGCATTTTGTTTGTTTCTCTCTTCACTTGTGGATTTTTAACATTCACACATTCAACATTCCCTGTAAAGGGCCTTTGCTTGTTTTTCACTTTCCTCTCCTCCAATTAGAGAACTCTCCCAGGATCCAATGAAACATTTGTCTCCATTAGTAATGTAGGTTGTAAGTAGAGCGCCATGAGTTGTGGGTAAAACCCAGATGAAAACTTCCTGGAAGCCTCATACAGGGATCCAATTACAAACAGCGAGCTGTGTGCTATGATAGGGGAAAGCTGGAGTGAGAATCCCCTTGCCAGTGTGAAGCAGCTTGTACTGCTGATTTCAGCAAACACTATAAATCACAGAGTCTAAGCATCGATTAGCTCAGGCCGCCAATATTCCGGGTACTAGTCAGCGAGAAGGGAGGACTTACATCGTCAGCTCAGAGGAAACACAAAGCACTTTAACAAAGGTATTCAGTTCACAAGGAGGGTTAGAAAGTTGCAGGAAGAAGTCTACCCATGTCAGGGTTTTAACCTAAAAGATCATATTTTTGTCAAGTTGGGTTCTATCTCATGTTCTTGGTCAGCTAACAAGTCTGATTACTGCCTGTCAGTCAGAACCATTCATCCACAACAGTGGATTGCTTCCTTTAGGTGTTACTAAATTTAAAGTGATTGTTCACCAAGATATGAACATAAAATCACACACAGCAGGTAGAAGCCATAAGGAGAATAAATGCAGCAAACGTTATACTGGCAAGGTCCTACACCTCTAATTTGCACATTGAATGCATAAACTGGCCTTAAGTTTAGGCATGAGTACTGAGAGGATAGTTGATGGGAATCAGTTAGAGTAATTTTTGAGTGTATTGCAGACAGGGGGGGTCCCACACCTGCAAAACTAGAAGAGGGGAGAATGGCTTCCTGCAATGGCAAATTGGTTGCTTTTTTTCTAATCACCCAAAATGCCTTTCTGCTCTTTTTGTCCAGCTTCTCTTCCCTATTCAAAGAGAGATTTTACAAGGGTCCATCTTAGAGAAGGTCTCTTCCTGTATTATATTGGCTTTCTGCACATTGCAAAAAGTCCCAAATAAAGTTTTTGTAAAAATGTGCAATGACAATGACATTCTTGAATAATAGCCCCACATATACTTAGATTCTATATCTCAACCCATAGTATATATACGTTTCTAAGTTATGAGGAAGAGGGATTATCAAAAGATATTCATCTGACAGCAAGTGTATAAGAAGCCCATTGAATTGATTGAAATGTTTATAGATAGATCCGAAGCTTTTCACATTGTTCTCTCTCAGCAGAAGGGAGTTTAATTAAACTAAACCGAACCATTTTACAAATTACAACACTGCATCAAATTTTAATGTGTATAAATATACAATCAAGTTTTCATAACAAAGGACAAGTTTTGCTTCTTTAAAAAAAAAGAAAGAAATATAACATCGAATTGCATTTGAAATATGGAGGTTCCTCACTAACCTAGAATACAATATTGCATCCAGAAAGGTATTGTGGAGGATTTTCACGAATTTTTAAAAAGAAAGCCCTCTCCATGCATGCGAGAGCATGCACGAGCCCATTTCTCCTCATGCACCCTCTGGTTAAAAGTTGCTTTTCTTATAGCTCACAAAAGATACTATACCCAAATGTCCACCCTAACCCCAAAATCCCTCAATCAATATATAGAGCAGGGACTATAAAGTGGACTTTATAGCGAACTCAGTTAATATAATGATCTCAGAATATTGGACCCAGAATTTGAGGCGAGACCGGCAGTGGGAAAGTTCCAAGCGTTTATTTAAACAAAAAGGAATACGGGGCTGCTCGTCAGAGCAAATCTTTGCAAATCTTTGCAGGAACAGGAAATACAGGTCAGTGACTGGATTGACGGGCTGATCACGACTTGGAGCAAAGTCACTGACCTGATTCAAAGTTCTGTCCATTCCCGGAGAAAAGAGTTGAATCCAACGAGAGGTTACTTCAAGTTCAGAGCCGGTAGAATTCAGGAAATGGTCCAGAAATGATCAAACTAACAGAGCAGACAAGGGGCAAAGCAAACTCTGGATCGTCAGGTCAGAAATAGGTCACAATCAGGAAAACAGAACAATAATCAGGTCGCTGGAGTTAATCTCACCAAACTGCTCGAATAACCTGGTGCTGATGGTACGCAAGCAAACATAAATAGCAGAGCAACCAGGGTGAAATGATCAGCGCTAATCTTCTGCTGGACTAATTTGAAAGGTGAGCAGGAGCAAATGAACCATCAGCGCCACGAACATGACAGTTAACTGACCCTTTGGACAGATGATCACTACTTTTTGCTCCCTGTTGGTTACGTCACTGCTCCTCCACTGCGTGGTGCCTGCAGCATCTTTGTTATTAGTCGCTGCTGTCGGGTAGAGCAAACCTATGGTGACAGTGGGCTGCTGTGAAAGCATATCCCCAAATGCTTTGTGCAGAGAGCTCTCCGCGTAAAGTATTCCAGGCTATACCTGCGTCTTCTTAGGCTTTCTTTTCTCCTCATACATTTCCTAGATGCTTTTTCTCTTATGATCCTAGGTCACTTTGAAAGAATCGTAGTGAAAAAGGTAGGCTTCAATGACTGTCTGAAACCGTATCTCATCACAGATATACGCCTGAAAGTGTGAATGCGTGAAAAAAGATACCCAACATGGACAAGAACGTAGGACCACCTTATGTAAACACGTAAGACCATCCAGAAATAAAATTTCACCCTCTCTATGTCCTCTAAAATAGTTAAATGAAAGATTTGCAACATGATAGTCAGGGAAACACAAAATGACACGCCTTCAGTTGGTTTGATTAAGTGCCGCACAGTACTTTTAACACAGATTAAACCTCCTATACAGTTAGAAAAGCTGTTCGTTTTGGGTGTCATCACTTGAAATTGAGCATTTGAAAGTAAAGAAATCAGGAACAGGAGAACAAAATATCCGTTTCAACCAGCTTTGTTGGAGCAAACTAACCATCAAGCAGGTTGTCAGCAAAACTTCCAAATCCGAGCCCTGTGGGATTTCATTAGTTCCTTTGACAAAGGAAATTTCCACATCTGCAAAGATAACAAAGACACTGAAAAGCCAGATGCTGAAAGGGTACACAAGGACTGAGGGGCATGACCCTGGAACAGCCTTTTAGGGGTTCTGAACTGTAATTAATATAGAACATTTAAAATTAAAAGTTCAGATTTTCATGATTACCATACATTTACTGTATAGTAATCATACTGACTACTAATACTACTTCCAAGTAAGTTGTAACATACAGGTGGTGTTTACTTTTCTTGGTCTCAGCCAGAATTACAGAAAAGGTCAGAATTTAGACGACTGGCAGGTGATATTTCCCATGTAGTCAGCTACCCCAACCTCATGAGCTGTCTCTGTGACACAAACAGGTGCTTAAGGTTGTATAGAAAGTTTCCCTGCCTGACACACAGTGCTTGAGATTTTTATATTCTCTTTGACATTAAATACTAGCTTGCATGGAAAAATGTGAAGAAAAGATGTGGCTTTTTTTATTATTGGTACTACAGAGGTTACCAGAGAGCATATTGCCTTCCCCTACATAGGTTATTTTTTAGGTAGGTTTTACAGTTCATTTGCTGTTCAAACTGTGTAATACAGGCTAAAATGCCTTTCTGTATGAATATTATGTTGTTTATTGATATCTAAGCTAATCTTAACATTCTTTGTTTACTCTGAGAACTGTTTCAATCTATTTCAGCCAGAAAGATAAAGACCATGTATACAGTATATATATATACCGTATATATTTTATTTTTTATTTTTATCGTTTTCTTTAACTTTGCAGGTTTTACTTCTGAAAGAGCATGTGGTGGCAGTTGATACTCACTTTTAGTTTTGAGTCTTATCTGTAGTTATTTTATTGGTTCTACCCTGTTTCCACTGTCTCTGTTAGTCCCAGACCGGGCCCATCTTTGAAATCAGGCTCTACCGGCTCCTTTCCAAGCTTATATACTGTATCTCTGTTGTAAGTCAGTCTGGCTGGCCAAGTTACTATCATGGAGTTACCAAGATCTAGACCTGTAATTTCCAGTTTTAGGAGCATCTGAAGGCAACTGCCAACACTTCACTGCAATAAAATTCCAAAACCGAAGAGCTACCTCATTACATAAGAGCCATATCTGTTTTGTTGCCTAACAACAACTTTTAGCTTAGTTACTTTCTGTATTTAAGGAGATCTTAGACTGAAGAAAAGCTGAGCTCTGAGTCACACAATTCATTTAGTTACCAATTTGACCATCTCAACGTACATGTGAGTTTTTGAGAAGAGCAGCCTGCAGTATCAATAAGCACCAAGTGTTGCATTTTGACCTGAAAATAGTTTAATCTATCAAAATGAAGTCTCTGATTGGGTCAAAAGTTACTCAGTATTGCTTAAATATGTGTTTTTTTGTTAATGTCCTTTTCAAGTGTACATATGTGCTGTGTGCTTACAAAATGACAAGCAAACCCCACTTAACCTCTCCATTACAAAGACTGGCAGATAGCTTATCAAGCAACCACTCTTGTACCTCTAAGTTTCCATCTTTGGCAATATGCAACTCCTCCTCAGGTTTTTTTTTATTTTTTATTTCCATTAGAGAACAAGTTCACATCAACAACGTTGTTATTACCAATGACTCTTACATTTATAGTCGTCATCATTCTATAATCAGGAGCCATAACATCCACAAGCACAGAGCTCTGTTTGATATGCTAAGCTTTTCCTTTTCTTTCAGGAAAAAAGAAAATCTCTCTTTATTATATTTTCCCCAATGATGAAGTAAAAAAAACCAGTAAACACAAGGGACTCAAAGCATCATTAGAAGCTAATAATTAAAGCTACTGTGAGCAAAATTTCATTTTTTTAAAGAGAAAGAACGAAAGAATAGTTTTGGTGAAAAAAAAAATTTTGTCTTTTTAAAATGTCCCATTGGTCAGGTGTTTTACCACTGAGCCTAAGAATAGCAATTGCCAAACCCCTTTTGCGCAGCATAAAAAGAAGAGCAAATTGAAAAAGGTGCTACTGCAGAATTGGAGACCCATCTCAAACCTACCGTCCATCAGTAAGATTGTTCAAAAAGCTGTTTTTCAACATCTAAACTCTTTCCTTACAATGACCAGCCAATTCGATGTCTTCCAGGCATCCTTTAATGCTCACCACGGTACAGAAACTGGCATTGTCAGGGTGTTCAATGACATCTGCATGAATGCAACTATGGAAGAACAACAGTAATGGTAGCTTAGTGCTAGAGCTTAGTGCAGCATTCAATTCTGTTGATCACTCTACTTTTACAATTGGTGTGTAAAACACAATTCAGTACATTTTAGATAAGTGTTGTTAAAGAACCAAAGCTAAATGTTTTACAACTGCAAACACTTTGATTCCTATGATCTTGCACTTCTCATATTTCTGCTTTGAATAGGAAAGTAGCAGGCCCTCTGAAAATTACTTTATATCTTTCACAGTGATATTCTTTTATATTTAATTGTAATTGTCCTTTTTCTTGTTATGTTACTTTCTCCTCTATATAGGGGCATTTAAAGTCACAAGAACCTCAGTCAATCAAATAAAGCTCTCATTCACATCAGCCACAATGCACTGTGGTTACCGAGGCCATGAGGCTAAACAAAATGTTTTGCAAGAGAAAAACATTTAGCTGTACACTACAGCTGTCTCTGTATCAAACTCCTAAATTTAAAAAGCCAAACACGAAAAGCCATGCACCTCAAAGAAAAAAGTTTGCACAGTGAGCTTAGCCTCACAACTTCTCCATGAACCCCACTTTCATTTTTACAACCAGAGTTGCTTGGCCAGCCTGGTTGCCGCATTCGGGTTACTTTTTGTGGCAAGGTGCACCACAGCTGCACAGCAGTCGCACAATATTTAGTGTGAGCCAAGCATTAATTTCTTTTCTGTAAGCGGTTAGTTTTTGCCTTCAGTATTCCTGCTAATTACAGTAATACAGGTCCTCATTGAGCTCTAGGTGAAACATATTTGACCAACAGTGGATGCAAAGCATGCATAAACATGGTTTCACAAACTGTCATATGAAAAGAGAGTTCCCTTTATTCTTTGCCAACTCTTCCCTTTTGCATCCCCCAGGACATCCTGCGGCTCTGCAGTCCCAGAGCTAAAGCTGACATTTCTTTTCTTTTTCCTCCATTTCCTCCTTCAAGCTTCTTCTTTTTTCGTTCTGACCCCTAAGGCGGCTCCCTGACCTCTAAAATGTCACCCTGCTAGCGGCAGTGGAATATTTGACAGTCAGGGAGTTTTAAAAACCTCAAGCGTTGATGCCGTATCAGTGGCAAGTGTATGCTGATCCCTTGCACTGCTGTCATATAAAGTTAGGAATTAGGGCCACATGCTTTTAGTAGAGCTTTTACTACTCTATTGAACTTGCCACCAACACTATAGAGACAACAATTGGGATGATAAGTTGATAAAAGGAAGTTGAAAAGCAACATGGGAGCTAGTAAATTGGCTTTAACATTAGTAAATCCTCAAAGTAAATAAAAAAAAATGGTTTGGCCACAACACACACAGCAACAGTGAGTGCAAGAAATTGTTATTATTTGCTGCAACTAACTGAACCAATATGATTCAACCAGCTGAGGTGCAAACACAGCTTTGTCCATGACACAGAGGTCTAAGCTTCGTTTAGAGATTACCTGACTTTCTGTGACTAACCACTATAGGGAGGCTATTTAAAAGCTTTATTTTTTTCTTCTTCTCTGCTCAAGACATTTCTTTCTCCTTTCTTTTTGGCATCTTTGCTAATTTAATCCACTCACATTCCTTTTGGTCTTTCCCCTTTTTTTTCTCTTTTATTTCGAGGGGGGCATATTCCCCTTCAGGCTTCTTACCAGAGAATTTTAGCGTAAGCAACCGCCATGCTGATGTTTGTCCTGTTACACTGATATTTAGGCTGATGCGCTCCATTTTTTTTGACTGTATTAATCTTGACTGACATCTAGGCCCCCTCGTGGTCAGTCAATGGGGGTCGAAATCTCTGTGCTTTCTTTTTTTTTTTTTTTCTTTCTTGAATGTGTCAGGCCTTGGAGTTTATGCAACAAGGTCTGTTTTCTTAATCTGTTGATTTTTTTTCTTTTTTTATTTCACTAAAAAAGATGTATCCTATTTAAAAAACAAAAACAAAAAAGAAAAACAAACAAAAAAAAAATCCCCCTCATAAAACAACTTCTTGTACACTTGAAAGCTACTCTTGGTAGTCAGACGAGCGGAACTGGATTAAACAGAGAGAGAATGACAAAATCCCTTAGAGGGGCTCTATCAGACCTGATAAGTTTGGCACGATGTAAAATGACTACTACTGTACTACACGATGTAACATGATACTGTTTTTCATGCATAGAAAAATAACATAGAAAATAATCTTTGAGGCTAAATTAAGACTACAAATAAATAACAAGACAGATCTTCACAAAACATGAGTCAAAACAATATAAACCCCAAAGGGCAAAAAAAATAAGCTCATATAGTGGAAAAAGAGTTGCACGGTTTTCTTTACCAGTAATATCACTCCTACCTTGACAGTTTTGGCTGATGTACTGGCTCCTGCACTCCTTTTGCTGGTTGCTCATCACATAACTGGAATCATGACTGCCAGAAATCATGCATGTTAGTGAGAGGTGGAGCCTGCTTTTCCACTGGCATGGACCCTAAATCTGCTGTATTATACTCACAGCAGATAGCCTAGGCCTTCCCTTTGTATCTATATTAAGTGAGCTTGTTGCTAAAAGTGAAAAAAAAAATATCTAGAACAAATATAAATATCTTACTTACTGTTTAGCTGACTGCAGGACTGTTTAGCTGACTTTTCACCTTCAAAGTAGCTGCAGGTGACAAGCAGACTGGAATGCTGTTAGTAAGAAAAATATTTTTCTTCTTGGATCTAATTCTGATGGACTTTGGATGCTTCATAGCAGGGTTCTAGGTCTCCTGGGACGGCCTCCTGGTCACCATCATCCACTGCTTGCTTCATCCTCTGGTTTGACTTGCTAAATTCTTTTTCCATCTGGTCATCACATTTGAACTCATATGGCTTTGTTGTTACTCTAGCCCTCCTTTCAAGGCCCCCACCTCACACCCTGTTGGGTAGTTTTATGCTTTTTAGACTCCAGCCCTCCTTCCAAAACTGTTCTTAAGGGGTGGCAGTGTCAGGTCAATGCAGGTTAGGTTTCGGTTTTGGTTATGCATGGCTTGCCATACTCTGTAAAATTTTCTATTTTGGATGTGCCATAGTCTTTCTGTTTACTGTAAGTTGGCTGTTGTGATTTTTTTAATCATCAAAGCTGTTAAATATAAGAGAGGCTTTTATTCTTTTTTTTGTAGCTTTACATAAACGAAAGCTTTAACAAATATGACAAAAATGTGAATGGTTGGTACAACTGCTTTTAAGAGTTTGAAAAGCTTTTCTTTGATGGTGTAATACATTTTGCAAGGAGCAGAACCTGCCCCTGGCTTCCCTTTGTAAAACAAGCTGCTCCATTGGTAACCTCAAGCTGACATATTTACCCTGAACTCGTTGTGTTTGCCATAACAGTACAAGTAATCTCCAATCCAAATGTCACAGGCAGTGAGCGAGGAGGTGGGAAGAGCTTTATAAAATGGACAAAGTGGTTTTTGGAGCCTGAGGCAACTGTTTATGATGTTTTGGAGCAAGAAGCCAGACAAGTGTCACCCTTAATGAAATTATGCTTTCTCATTATCCTGCTATCTAAAAGGCAACAGGAGATAGTTTTTTCAGGTAACATAATTTGAAATTATTTTAACAGCAAGTGGCAATTCAATTGTTGTAGAGATCAAATTTAAAAAGCTATATGAAGTCTTCTACTATTTCAATTTGTATGAATAACATAAAGCATGAGCCCTGCTTTTGAAATGAAAGTTTCTTTATTTGTTATATATGATGTTGTTTGCAAAGAACAAATTGATGTGGAAGTCCTGCAAACTGACTTTGAGCAGGCCAAAAATGTGCATGTGTCTGCATGAACACCAGGATTGACAAATTTTCCACTGCTTTGAAATAGATGAGGACAATAAATACTGTATGTCACTAACCAAACCTAAAAGAAAAGTAAGATTACAAATACAAATTGCAATATTTATTTGTTTTATTTGGTGGAAATGTGACCTTTGCAAAATGGAAAGTGTAAGTCGTTTTCAAGGAATAGAACTTCAACCGTCAGTGTGTTACTTATGTGATCTACAAGCTGGGGTGGCAAACAGTCAAACAGAAACTGTTTCTCCCAAAAGTCCAGTAAACATGCTGATGCAGCTGTAGAAGCAAGTTACATTATCAGTGAGTCAATTGCCATAGCAGGAAAACCATTTACAGAAGGTGAGTTTCTCAAAGACTCTGTGTCGCAAGTGGCTGATAATCTCTGTCCTGATGAGGTTATTAAAAAACATCTTTATGTCAGCAAACACTGTGACAACCAAATTAACCAAAACGGCTGTCAGCTAAATTTTTTTTTACAATTTTAAGTTAAAGTTGAAAGTTTCACATCATAATCCATGGTGCTGGATGAAGGCACTGATAGGAGTGACACCGTACAACTGGCAGTCTTTATCAGAGGTGATGATGATACGTTTGAGATGACAGAAGAGTTGTTGAGTTTACCCTATGTCCGGCTGTATAAAAGTCATATATATTTCAGCAGCTGTCTGAGGTTATTAAGCAATTTGTTTTGCCATGGAATAAACTGGTGGGTCTCACCACTAATGGAGCACCATTTATGACGGCCCCAAAAAAATTATATGATCGAAAATACGCTGGAAGAGGAAAATGCTGAGCCAACCAAAATTATGCACTGCATCATACATATGTAGGTGGTGTGAAGCAAATGCTTAAAATTTGTCATGTCTTTTGTTCTGAAATGAATGAATTACATTAGGTCCAGAGGTTTACAAGATTGTCTGTTCTGTGGTTTTTTGGAGGAAATCAAGGTATGTAAAGGTGATATTATGTTCTTTACTGAGGTTTGCTGGATTAGGGAAGTGAGTTGAAGAGTTAAAAACTGATATGCATACATTTATGGATGGATTTATGACTTGATGATCCCAAATGGATGAGGGACTTGGCATCCCTTGTGGACATAACCAGGAGCTTAATATCATGATTTTAAAATAGTCATGATCAGCTCACTACGACAGCCCTCGGGAGTGTGAAAGTTTTGTGCCCAAAATTTAACAGTGGAAGGGTCAGTTGTCAAAAAAACCTGTTGTCATTTTTTACTGAATGCAGTTGCTAGTGCCGAGTGTAGTACTCAGTACTGATGCGTATGTGATTCCTTTGGAAAACATGCAGCAGAAGTTTGATGAAAGGTTTGCAGAACTTAAGGCCCACAGTGACACACATTCCACCTGTTTAAAGATGCTTCAAAGCTGATGTGGAAAAAGTGGTCAGCCTGCTGTAAATGAAACTGATTGACCTGGAGTGCAGTAATGAGCTGACATGAAAGTTCCTGTTAGAGCCATCTCCATCCATCTCAGAGCTGACCAGGGCTTTCAGTAATATCATGTGCCTTTTTGGAATCGCACATTTCTGCAGGAAAACCCTTTATAGAAGCATCCATTAGAGTGAGCATAAACCCCATCAAGTATCTGACAGGAAATACAACCAAAACAGATCCAGAGTATTTGTACAATGCAAATATTTCTGTAGTTCCTTTAATACTTAAATTATACATTTGCTTGTATTTGCAAGGTTTGAAGTTATGAAGACAACATGTTTCTGTTCATGCCTCTGTTTTACTATTATAACACATTTTTCATCCTATTTTTGAAAACAGGTGTGCTAAAATCTGTATTGCAAAATATTAGGTACATGGGGATTCAGTGTTGTGTACTTGGAAATTTAAGCTTATAAATGTTTGTTCAACAGCTAAAGAGATAAACACTTCCTAAAAATTGGTTAATTAGAATTAAGACACTGAATTATTGAATCATTTTTTTTTTTTGCCTAAATAGAAAATTAGCAGAAGTCAACAAAATGATGAGAGGGTTATCTGTAAAAACTATTGGCTCTACCGAGGCTTATATCTATATAAATGCACCCCCTTCCAAAAAATAAAAAAATAATATATATATATATATTTATCAAATTTCTGCTCCATATTTCTTTGATTTTTTTTTGTATTGAAACTGTTAATTTCATATAGTTAATTTGTTACACCAATATTAGAAATAAAACTATTTGCAGTTGTTTTATGATTTTCATGAAATATCTGCACTTTTTCTTACTACTCCAACTAAATTGTCCCTCCAATGAGCAGGTACCACGGCCATTGGCCCCCATTCGATATATCACAGTGATCCGCTTCATTTGAGTATGAGACCAATGTTATATATGTTTTTCATGCATTTTATTTTAACTTAGCACAAGTCTCCAGTACTTACAGTCACAGTACTGTAACTGTAAGTACATCCTGCAGCACAATCAGCTCTGACTGTCCAATAATAATAATTATCACCACTACTGGTGTTAGTCTGGCCTCAGCTGCTTCTGCTGGGTGCACAGCTGTGTCCTCAGAGGGAGATTTCTCTGTTATTTTTTTACCCACAGACAATAGGAGCTCAGAGTTCAGGATATTTGGGCTGCTGGAAGTCAGTAAGTTGCTTAAGGACACTTCAGTGGGTAGTGAGAAACAGAGGGTCTTTGGGGGGATTCTGTGACTGTGCTTTGTTTCTTTCTATTACAGAAATACGACCAAATAGTGCTATGCCTCTGTTTCTGAACAAACTCGTGTAACACAAAGCATCACTCTTTGATGATACAGTGGGTACAAGAAGGCAAAATTGGTCTCCTTTCATCTCTCTGTCTCCATATTTTGTCCCTCCAACTATCAGCAAGTGTTTTCCCAAAAGAAAATAATTGGCACAGTTCTCCATTCTGTGGGAACAAGCCCATTTAGATTCTACATAATCACACACGCACCCACAGCAACTCACAAAACAACAGGAAATATATATATATATAATATATCTTTTTCTCCAAAATAATTCCTTTTTTTTAGTTAAACTTCAGCAGCAGGCCACCCTCTTTAACTCTGCTGGGAAAATATCTGAATGTTTTATGATGCAATTTTTCGACTACCAAATCCATCATGTGACAATTCCTAGCAGGCTGCAGCTCCTAGAGAACTGCGTAGCTTATCATAGTCTGTTTTTTTTAATCCTGCACTCAGTGGCCTCACAGCTGGTCCACTTAAAGAATGAAAGTTACTAACAAAAATCAAAATGTCCTTCATTTCTTTTATTAACCTTTACACCATAGAAAAAAAATCTCTCAAGAGCCTTAATAACTGCCTCTGTTGGTTTTGTCATCCAGTATCTCTAGATTTATATACCGCTCTTCTATAATCACCTCAGCCAAGCAGGTTAAGTTTTCAGTCGTGCTTATTAGTTGGTCAGTTATTTTATTTGTTTTATTAGAAGGATTACTTGAAAGATTCTAAACAGAATTTAATGAAATTTTTACCAGATGCGTGCCTCATTCTAACAAAAAATCCATTATGATCATGATCTGAATACAGGGATATCTTTAAAAGTTTATTTAACCTTGTAAGATGGGGATATTTGGTGGAACAGGCAGTTTGCCCCTGAACCAAAGGTGGGCAGCAGTGAATAGCTTCAGCAACAGACTCAAAAGTCTGGAAGTATCATGTCTGTATCTGTTTTGAGTGCTAACAACAACTTTAAGCTTAGTTAGCTCTCCTGGGAGGTCAGACTGCTGTAAAGATTCACTCTGGGTCAAATGACTCATTCTGTGACAGATTAAACCCTCTCAATTTACGCAGGCAAGCTTTTGAGATAGACAGACCATACTGAGCAGTAATTGCTGTATTTTGACCTGAAAAAAACATTTATTATATCTAAAATAAATTATGAGTCAAAAGTAATGGGTGTTGTTTTAATTCACCATGCTGCTTCTGAGTTCATCTTTATACTCTGGTCCTGCTCCTACATCACAAGTTCTGACACTCAGATTAATGGAGGTGAAATACAAATACCTATCTCACTTTCATTTGAGAGAAAGAATGTTATAATCCATCCTATTCCATCCACTTGTTACAGTGATGCACTGCTTTGTGTTGTAATGCATTCCAGCATTTGGAATAAAAAAAAAATAAATAAATAAAATAAAAAAACGTAAAAAAACAAAACAGAGCACTCACTTTCAATTATCATAATTTATTTATTTTCTTTTGACAAGTGTCCTGACCCAGAAGTTTTCCCTACAATGCATGTGCCATGCACAAGTTATAAACAGTGTATAATTTGATTTTCACTCACAGAAATCCTTATATCCAGACTTTGTTTTGTATCAGCAATGAAAACAAAAAGAACAAAGAGGCATCCATGAGATGGGTTTCTAATCATCCTGTCTGTCAGCTTGCTAAATTAGAAGGTAAACTGTAATGAACCATTTGATCGCCATGGTAACTGGTGCCGGTCTCATCACCTGATCTGACGAAGGTTTAGATAACATGGTCCAGCACCATATGTATCTCTAATAATGATGCTCTGAGATGGTCTGTTTCTAATTGATAGGATGTGTATAGTAATTAAACAATTAAACAACAAACTAAGGTCATATACATCAAATGAGCATGGTACTGTACTACCTGGAATGATGCAGAGGCTCACTCACATATGTTTCTGAATGTTATGGGGGCTGCCATTTTTGTTTGCGTAATTCCCGCCTTGAGAGCTGTAGTATTGTGGACTGGCAATAACAGGTGAGGCACTGTGCTACTGTAAAGTGTAAATAGCCATAAAGAACCAAGATCGGCACGGTTAACTGATCCAAGATAGGTCTGACCTTGGCACGGAACGGTTTTACAGGGCTAGTGTAAATGGGACAATAACAAGCTTCATTAGCCTCCAAAACGATTACAAAGTAAAGAGCAAGATATGTAAGTGTTAAACAGAATGTACAAATCTTTATAGCAAAATGAATAAATGTGAAAATCAATATTCACAAATATGCAAGCTGTTTCTCAAATTCCCAATATTCAAACTGCACAAATAACTATGCAGTGCTGCCAAATGTGTGTGCATGAATTGCCAGCTGCTAAAGGATCAGTCAACACAAGTGCACAAACCAGCCTTACTGTGCGTATGACTTTTGAGACTTGCTTAATGCAGATTGATTTAAAACGAGGTGCCTTAAGATGACAATCAGTATATTACTACTGTTTTAAATCTTAAGTTAACAGCTCATGTTAAAATACATTAACATGAACTGTTAACTTTGTAATTTCTAGATTCCCATTAAAATCACGCACTAGAAAAGATGGATTGTGCTGTGGATGTCCCCCCATTATGTACACTCAGTCCTATCACTGTTGACACCTCTTCAGCAAGGAGAGTAGCTATTGGCTTTCTCTAAAGTTGCAACATTTGTCACATAACATTTTCTCTAAATGCCATGATTAGCATATTTGATAACTCTTTGATCCAACCATAGGAAAGTGGAATATCATCATTGCCAAGGTTCCATTTTAATTTTGTGTTGTCAAATGCATGTTAAAATAAAAAAAACATTAAATACTATATTTCCATCTCACATTAGGGGGATCAGTGAAGCCATGTTCATGTGGGACCAATATTTTGTCGGTAAACCAAGGGAAGTTGCTCTTCTCTCTCTGACGACAGGCACAGCTTGCTTCTGACTGACTGCCTGTCAGTGCTTTGGAAAAACTCACACCAGCCCCCAATGCTTGCTGAAGACAGAAAACTCAGAGTGATCAGTGTTTTAACATTGTTGCCAAATAAAGTCCCCAAAAACACTGAAAAAAAGTTTTCTCTCTTTGACTGCGGGCATGATTTGCTGCTGAGACTGAATGACTGTCAGGGCTTTAGAGGAGGGAAGGGCTTGCTCACTCATACACTGATCTCTCATGACAGTTAACTCAGAATGGTTGCTGCCCTCTTTGGTGGTTGCTGCTCTCTTTTGTAACCACTAGCGGGCAAACCATGCCTGTGTATGCGAAGCAGACATGTAGAAGAAAGGTGGCGGGATGGAAACAAATAGAGTAACCTGAGAGCATCAAAGGTTTTTTTCATATGGGAACTTAACACAAAATGGTGTCAGTAGTTGGCATGCTTACAAATTAATAATGTCAGGTTTGAAACTGGCTAGCAACAATGGATAACTCAGCACATGTGTTGACGGCTTCAGCAGCAGGGACAAAGGCTGACTGGGGAGACGCTTCAATGAGGCAGGGAGTGGCTCCAGCAGCACCAGTGGCAACCTTCACCATCAAACCACAAAGCCTTTTGATTTGGCCAAACCCCAGGAGTGGGTAAAGTGGATACGAGGGTTTGAGCATTTTAAGCTTCCAAGTAACCTGAACAAATCTAATGCTAATCAAGTATACTAGCTTGTTTATTGCACAGGGATGAGGCTGACAATGCGCCAAGGGGCTCAATCTAAAAGGCATGCAGTGGTTGCCATATGATGCTGTTAAAATGGCCTTTGATACATACTTCTTCCAGGGGATAATTTTGATTTACAAAAGGAAAAAGTTCAATCTAGCTAAAGCCATCACAATGGCAAGACAATGTTGTGAGAGTTTACAGGATGATTATGAATATATTAAATAACTAGAATGTGAAGTTATAGTTAATTAATAGGTCATTCAAATCAAGGGTAAAACTGATTATTTATTATCAGTTAAATGATTATAACTGTAACTTTGCTTACTGACCAGGGTTTTAGCCACTTACCTAAAAGGTTTGACTCCTAAATCCAGCTCTTAAAAATTCAGTTGGCTTTCACCAATTTAGTAATTTAGACTATGGCAATCAGCAACATTATTAATCACCAACCAAATAAATGTGTCTCTGTTCATTGGGATGCTACCAAAAGAAGAATGAATCCAGGCTGAGTGATAAATTGTTCACTGTGTAAAATAAGCACAAAAGATTGCGAGTTAAAATACAATGGTACCTTTATTAGCTACAATCACACCGTATTATATCTTATAATTAGGCAGACACTAAATACTACTGAAAAAGGGAAAAATAAAGAAATACAAGGGCAAGAGGGGTTTAAAAGTCCATTCAAAGTCCAAGAGATGTTTGAAGTTTAAGGCTTAATGCATTGAAAGTGTCCTTTAAAAATAGCTGCAGATAAATGTTTTCTGGCTCTCTCCAGTTTTCTGCAGACCCGTCTTCAGTCCAGAGCGTTCATCCAACTGCAGCTCAAAGAGATCTGGATCAATCTCGTGCAATAATATTAAGGCAATTTTGCAACGGGGTTAATTCTGTAACTAATGGTAGCCAAGACTTCTTCCTTTTTGCTACCATGGTTAGCTTGTCTGTGCTACAGCTTGTTTCTGATACAGCAGGCTTCAGGGAACACTGCGTTTAACTTGGTTTGGATCGCAGGAAGAATAAAGACACTGCTTTCACCTAAAAATGCAGAATGCCATAACTCTGGCAAGTGTGGACATTGTGGTCGAGTCTGTAGATCCAACCTGACTCTGAACAAACTTGCAGACTGTAAAGACAGACCTTGGACAGAGAGCCAAGCAAAGTAAACAAGGTCAAGAGCTTCCTCGAAATGGTGAATCAACTAGGAAAGTTTATTACTAGCTTTACAGAAAAGGAGAAACCCATGAGATACTTCCTCTCCTCAAGAAGTACAGTACTCGCTAATGGGGGCGACGGCAATGGAGCAGTGCTCTGCCCCGCTGGAAAAGGAAGCACTTGCTCGCACATGGGCCTGGGAGATGTTTACTACTTTATTCTGGTCTACACTTTGAACTAGAAACTGACCAGAAGCCTCTATTGAGTCTTCTGGGAGGTCAAGCATTGGATAGATTTCACCATGGATACAGAGATGTTGCATGCGCCTAATGAGGTACTCGTACACTATAATGGGGATTAGACATGTAGAAGAAAGGTGGCTGGATAGAAACAATGATAAAAGCTTGATTAACCCGAAAGCTGCAACCGTTTTTTCTATATGGGAACTTAACACAAAACTATCCACATTGTTGCCAGAGTCTTGAGCAACACAGAAAAAAGTTACTACATTTGTTGCCAGTTGCTGTTTGAAAAAAAGAGGCTAGGGTTCTGAAAAGTTGCTAAGTCAGCAACATCTTATGAGGTGATGCTATAAGATGGTGATGGTTCTCCTGTAAGTATTCAGAGAGTTTATTGTTTCAAAACAAGAAAAACCTACCCATTTGTGACAGCCTGCTGTTACACTCTGAAGCTGTGTGGTAACTTTTACATGTTTCATTTTCAAAATCAGTTGCACATTTCATATATTTTCATTAGCCTGACTTTAAGTTCACTTTTTGCAGTGCACACATTTAGTTAACTTTATTTGTCAGATTGTTTTTTTGTCAAGATGCAATTGATTCATATCTTTTTTCTTTGAGTTGCCAGTTTCCTTGGGATCTGCTGGTGGAGGGTTGCAATGAGCACCAGCTTACCTCAATTAATGGTTGCAGGCTAATCAGTCAGGCAAACCATTTGTAATGGGAAGGGAAATTTGTTTATCATTTGTTTAAAAATTCTTAGTTCGGGTAATTTTGTTAATTAGTTAAATTTAAAAAGTATTTAGTGTCTGGCTGGTATTTATATGTTTAATTAGGTTTATTAGTTTGTTAGTCAGTTATCCCCCTTGTGTGTCAACAGTGGTCTGATCAGCCACTATTTAAGTTTCCCTCATGTCCTGTTTGTTAGGTCAGTTTGCGTTTGAGTTGTTCATGTTAAAGCCTGATTTGAATTCTGTTTTGTTTACCTCTGTTTTTGGGCCCAGTTTATCATTCTTTAGAAAATTTTNGACGGCAATGGAGCAGTGCTCTGCCCCGCTGGAAAAGGAAGCACTTGCTCGCACATGGGCCTGGGAGATGTTTACTACTTTATTCTGGTCTACACTTTGAACTAGAAACTGACCAGAAGCCTCTATTGAGTCTTCTGGGAGGTCAAGCATTGGATAGATTTCACCATGGATACAGAGATGTTGCATGCGCCTAATGAGGTACTCGTACACTATAATGGGGATTAGACATGTAGAAGAAAGGTGGCTGGATAGAAACAATGATAAAAGCTTGATTAACCCGAAAGCTGCAACCGTTTTTTCTATATGGGAACTTAACACAAAACTATCCACATTGTTGCCAGAGTCTTGAGCAACACAGAAAAAAGTTACTACATTTGTTGCCAGTTGCTGTTTGAAAAAAAGAGGCTAGGGTTCTGAAAAGTTGCTAAGTCAGCAACATCTTATGAGGTGATGCTATAAGATGGTGATGGTTCTCCTGTAAGTATTCAGAGAGTTTATTGTTTCAAAACAAGAAAAACCTACCCATTTGTGACAGCCTGCTGTTACACTCTGAAGCTGTGTGGTAACTTTTACATGTTTCATTTTCAAAATCAGTTGCACATTTCATATATTTTCATTAGCCTGACTTTAAGTTCACTTTTTGCAGTGCACACATTTAGTTAACTTTATTTGTCAGATTGTTTTTTTGTCAAGATGCAATTGATTCATATCTTTTTTCTTTGAGTTGCCAGTTTCCTTGGGATCTGCTGGTGGAGGGTTGCAATGAGCACCAGCTTACCTCAATTAATGGTTGCAGGCTAATCAGTCAGGCAAACCATTTGTAATGGGAAGGGAAATTTGTTTATCATTTGTTTAAAAATTCTTAGTTCGGGTAATTTTGTTAATTAGTTAAATTTAAAAAGTATTTAGTGTCTGGCTGGTATTTATATGTTTAATTAAGTTTATTAGTTTGTTAGTCAGTTATCCCCCTTGTGTGTCAACAGTGGTCTGATCAGCCACTATTTAAGTTTCCCTCATGTCCTGTTTGTTAGGTCAGTTTGCGTTTGAGTTGTTCATGTTAAAGCCTGATTTGAATTCTGTTTTGTTTACCTCTGTTTTTGGGCCCAGTTTATCATTCTTTAGAAAATTTTTGGAATAAATTAAGACTTCTTTTTGAAAACTTTCAGTGGTTTTCTGGCTGGTTTGTGCAAATCCCTCACACCATTAAAATCAGTTTCCTTGAGCAGTAGGTCAGTCAAAATCATTTTTTTCAAATCCAGTAAATGTAATCAATTGTTAATGGAAGTGCATCATTTTAATATAGCAGTTACTGGGCTAAAGGACCAAAAATTAAGAACAAATAAAGATGTTGTTTTTAGTAAATCAGATAACAGCAAAGCCAAGCTTTTCTGCAGCCTTGAACACCTACTCTTATTTGAGAACCATGGATTTTTAGAATGTCTCTAGATCCACAGGCACAGGAAAGCTGACCTGTGCCCTCATGTTAAACAATCCATCCACAGCAGGTAATTCAATCATGCATATTTGCCTGTTTGTATATGTACCAGGTTAGTATATGTGAGCATGGAATAATGTGAATTTGAGATACCGTTAACACATTTGTAAATGCTGTTTTGTGATCTTATTTAATGCAAACATATGTACCTGGATTCTTTGTGCACCTTTTGGAGATAAATTAAACTCCATATATAGATATTTTCAGAAAGAGAATTTGTTGTCATAATTTTAAAAGATTTGTGTTTTGATACACAAAGATAACATATTGTCATGCTGCTATGTTGGAACCTTAGCAGCATCACATGCAAATCATCATTATTGTGTGTTTTTCTAAATGTGAATAAAACCTAAAAGCAGTCAGCTTTTTAACTTCCTCTTTTTTAACTGTTTTTTGAATCAGTGAATCAGTGAAGTGTAGTGTAAGATTTCCTCTTCATCAAAGCATTCAACAAGATTTGAGATAGTGTGTCAGGTCAGACATTGGTGAAATTTAACGATTTTTTTGTGAGAACATGCATGTTTTTCCCATTATAAATTTTTTCCCCTTTTTGAAAATATAGGATGTTCTTCCAACCAGGGTCATCAGTATTCCCTCTATTTCCTTTAAATGCATCCCTGCTCTTCAACACCTGTTATGTATAATGAAACACCTTAACAGCTTGTCATCAAATCCTGCTGAGGCCTGATAATAACAGATTAATTAATTCTGATTTTAAAACAGAACTTTTAAAAAGTGAGAAATACATACCTGATTTTCATCAGGATCTTTTTCATGTATCTTCTCGAAGTATGAGAGAAAGTTTTATAAGTTGTCTCAAAGTCATTCAATAATACTCCCCCCTGAGGCATCTGTGAGCTCATTGGTCAGCAGCTCATACTCCCATCTGGCCCCTACATGGCTGCCTGCAGCCCGTCTTCACCTGAGAAACCATGCTGAAACAAACTCTTGGGGGGTGAAGATGAGAAGATATACAGTTTTTGTAAACTGCCTTAGAAGTTTATTTTTACAACCTAAGGACCCAATCAGCTAAAGTATGCTGTGCATTCAGTATTGGCAAAATTCAGCACGATTCCAACAAATAGCATAAATGATCCCCACCTGTATTTTCTCCCCTTTTGCATCTCTTTATTATGACCTTGACATTGTGGACTTTTACATTACTGTATAAAATGTACTCAGATTTTTCTTTTGTTTGGAATCATGGGGTATTCTGCGTAATAATTTTATTTATTTGGTAAATATAACTTCAATTTTATCTTCATTCAGTTCTGAAAATGAACAAAAAACAAAACTCTACAACCTAAACATGAGGCTTATTGTTTCTACCTGTGGCACATCTGAATTGACATGGCCTTGAAAAGATTACTGTTTAGTTATATAAATCCTTATATTTTCCACTGCGTGGAATTTCTGGTACCTTGACCGTTTTCCTGGAGCTGTTCTGCAGACAGTCACCTCACCATTGTTACTTCAGTCCTCCGCCAAAAAAAAAAAATGATGAGGGATCAACAGCTATTTTTGAAACAGGAACATGGTGTTAGATGGTATATCCAAGATTGAATTTTGATTTGACCATTTAGAAGCATTACAAGAGTGTTGGGTCAATAATAGCAAGTTGCAGATTTTGTCCACAGAGTTTTTTTTTCCATTTTTGACCCCTCTGTGATTCAGCTAAAGGAATATTTGACCTGTAAACTGGTTCAGGCCACCTGTCCCTTCAGTCAGCAAGCAGGGAGCCTGTTTATGTACTAACTTATTCTTTTTTCCCCCTCAGAGGTCCTATACTGTTTTAGCAAAACCACACTAACACAATGATGAGCAACAGCTAAATCCCTGAGTCACTATCAAATCATAAAATGCAGGATGGGATGCTGAAAGCACAAACCTTCTCCTTGTTCAAGGTTTACTTCCTGATTTTGAGGATGATACCCTTGTACAGTGTGTTTTTTGACCACCATCAAAAATCTGTGCTTGACTTCCAGAAACCTACAGTACCCTGTCTGAAAAGGACAATGAAGGAGAAAACAAATAGAAGAGAACACACTATGACTACTATCACCTGAAAACTTGTGTAAGGGTAAGGCTCTAAAAAGAATAATAAATGGGCATGATGTAGTTAAAACATTTAAGATAAACTTTTAACAAACAACATCAGCAGCCAAACCATTTGAAGAAGGGGAGGTGGGGGTTCTTCATCAATAGTGTAATGGAGAATTGGAAGAAATAGTAATAGGGAAATATGTTTTTGCAACTTTAATAACAATTTTATGTTGAAATTATATATATATATATAAATGTTTTTATTGCAAAAGAAGGGTCTCCCCCCCTACCCTAGACCCAGGACAAATGTGCCGGTTGTTCACCCCTGTTGGTGGATGTGCATGTGGGTAAACTGTCTTAATAGATTAATCACCGAGGAAATATACTGACTCTGCTTCTTTGAAATTCAGGAGTGGAAGGTTGGCAAATTCTAAAGCCCTAAAGTTTTTTTTCTGACAGTCCAAAGTGTTTTAAGGTTAATTTTTAATCATGTCTGGGTTCACCTGTTAGTTTCTATTTGCCAGCAGAGGCCTGGCATTGACTTTAAAATTGCCAAAACACTAGTGTAAATGATCACAGTGAAACCATTCTACATCTACCCAGACAGAGAGGTACAAACCAAGGCACAAGCCATAAGAGAAAAAGCGGCGTCTTAAGGGAACCGCCTCATAGCGTAGCCCCTGGCACCCAGAAGAATGTTCCTAACAGCGCCTAAAATATGTTATTTGGCACGCATGACCTAAGTCAATTGTTCCCCTGTCCAGCACAAACCCCCACAATGTATGTGATGTATGTGATGAATGGTTTGTACTGAAAGTGAAATCTTGATTTCAATGCAAATTGTAGTTGACAACAAAGATTGATTGATTGATTGATTGATTGATTGATTGATTGATTGATTGATTGATTGATTGATTGATTGATTGATTGATTGATTGAAACCTCTGGTCACAAAATTAACACTTGCAGTGAAGTTTGGTCACACAGACGAGCCAAAGATCCGCTGGAGAACCAATGAAAAAAAAAAGTTAAATTTGGCTACAGAGGGAAAAATGTGTTTTAAGGAAGGCTTATCTTTCATACTGCACCAACTGTCTTGTTTGATGCCAACATCATGGTGCATTCAAACTTACACAATGATATTGACCGCAGCAATAAATCTTATCCCTATATAGAGGTGTGTTCTGAAGCTCTGCGATGCAAAGTTATGTGACAGGCGTGCACAATTACGAAGATTAGAGCAACTCAACAGCAATGTGGCACATGCAATGGATAGGCAACTCACTAGAGCTGGAAAATCGTACGTACGTTTTTGCAGTATCATACACTACTGCTCTCTACTGTTATAAACCCTTTTCGTAACACTAGAGAGCAGAGTGGTCAACTTGAGGGTCAATTCAAATGGCCTAATCTGGCTAAACAGCCAGTAATCATTAGACGAGAATCATTAGACGAGAAAGAAAAAAAATCATTCATTATTGTTTTTTTGTTTTTGTTTTTTTCTAAAAAAAAAAAAGTATAGTAATCCACAGTTTTCTCCTTTCTGACTATTTATCTCCCAGGGTATAAAAAATATAAATAAAGTACATTTCTCAGCGTAAGGCTATAATTCAACTTCCTACAAAATGTATGCGAGTGCCTGAACTGTATAAATTCTGCAAAACGGAATTAGTCGAACATTCAGCATGAGGTTTGTTAAAATTTTGTTAAGTAAGACATAGAATAATTTGTTCAGGTATAACTTGGTAAAGGTACGACAGAAACCTTTTGTTGTTCTACGTAGGTCTCCCGAATAATTCATTAAATTCTTCTTAGAGTAACTGTGATATCTTTCTCCAGCAAAGCTATGACTTAGTAATGCAGAATCTGAACCTTTACCCTTGATTAGTTTTACTGTACAGAAAACAAATAAAAATTACAGCCATACTATTTTTACATACCTGCTTTTAAATGGGGATCAAAGGCATAACCTTTTTCAGCAAAAGCATTCTTCCCTGTTTTCCTGCCGTCTTCTTGCAGAACAGTAAAACCAACTGTGACTAACGAAGGAAACTTTTCACCTGAGTGCAGAGGATCAGCCATGTAGAGCGGGATGTCATCGACACAAACAAGATGGAGAGCGATGCTTCAGCTGCTGTGTGACAGGCATGACCGAGGATGCACAAGATCCAGATTCTCAGTTTTTACCTTTGAAAAAGCCATATCCTGCTGCTATTTGCTTTTTCTGCATCAACGACTGGATGTAATTTGTTAGACAACATTAAAAAAGTTTGAGGGAAAAGTTGTCAGAGTGTGAAATGCCAGGGGGGAGTGTTCCCCTACCTATACACTTAAGTTATTTCTTTCTTTAAGCTGTCAGTCAGCGAAGAGCTGGAGGTCTTTTTCTTTGATTTGTATCCAACACAAACAACAACATCTCTCCATACAACCAAGTATGCCTCGTGGGAAATGGGCACCCTCCTGGCCCATGAAAAAGACAGCCTGAATCAACATTCATGGGACACATGGAATCAGATTCCTGGCCCTGTATACACAATGTCTCATTCCCAGCAGATGTTTACATTCAGGGTGGATATTGAAGATTTACTGAGTTGATTCTTGGGTTGTTTATTTTTATCAACAAAGTCTTTACATCACTGTGTACAACCACAGTATCTGTCTCTGTTTTGATTCTGTTTTTATAGATATTCAACCATGTTTACTCACAAGAGTAAATTTAAAAAAAGAGTTATCATCAAATCATTTGACTTTTATCATGTCACGCAGCATTTTTTTTCCAAGGTGCAGTATTGTTTTTAAACGAAACTTGCCTTTGTTTCTACGAAACTAGTGATTTTATCACATACTTAGCAGTTCAAGTCCTGACCTACACCTGTCCCAGATCTAGTTTCTTGCCACATTTAGTGATAAATTTGGACCCTCTGGGTTTAAAGCAGATCTGAAAAACGCAAAAAAGTAAGGGTTTACAGTATTTAATGTCAAGGTCTGGATAATAGATGTAACTATTTTAAAACATTTGTATTCACAGAGCGTCTTGTGTAATTAAAAGTCTAAAGAAAAATAGAACTTGGTTTTCAGAAGACTATTTCTACATACCTGCTTCTCCCTCTGTCTGCATCCTCAAAGTCTTTGAAATTTCAACAAAACATTGAAATATTTTTCCTGCTCAGGGAGGTTGTAAAAAAAATCCAAACAAACTCATTAAAAGAAGAGCTTTCAGACCACGGATAAAGCTCTGGAAGGTTAAAATTCTTAAAAAAAAAAAAACAAACAAAAAAGGCTGCTCTTTACATTTCACTAGGAGTTCCCCATTTCAGCTCAATAACAACTTGCAGATTTGGATTATCATTGGTGCTCCAAATAAAGATTATTTACTAATCAATTGTTCTAAAGTTTATTTTCTTAATTGATCAATTGATAATTGGATAGCAAAAGGTTTCATAGAGAGGATTTTATACAAAATTCAGACCGTGTGAAGGTTTCTATATGCCACAGAGGACTTAGAAACAGCTGTAATGATGCAAACTTTATCCCAATTTTTTTCTGCCCATAGGTGATTTTTATTAAACCTAAAAAAAAAAAAAAAAAAAAAGAAACATTATTGCCAACTGGTATAAATGTAGTGTAATGTGTTTTTTATTTTTTTTCGTGTAAAGCGGTGAGATACTTTAACAGCATCACCATATATGTCCCCCTAGAGGGACAGTGGACGTTATCCCCCTTGACCAGAAACACTCTCTGGAAAGTGCAGAGTTTGGATTTGAATTTCAAAAGTAGTTTGCGTGTGGATAATAGAATGGTGTTGCACTAGTGATAGCATGTGCGTTTTCCATAGTATCTATATGTTTTTTTTATTTTTGCTTTTTTTCTCTTCTTTTTCCTTCAAACTCTTTGTAATATTGAGAAGCAAATTTAGTTATTTAAAGTTGTAAGACAGCCAGTGTGTGTTCAGTTAAAGCAAGGCTTTTTCAAAATAATGGATCAGAAGTGGGCAGAATCAATATACAAATTGCCATGGTGTTGTTAACGTTTTCACAGTAAGATTTCACAATCATTAAGAGTGAGATGTCTGAGATGTTGGATCCAGCTGTGCTCTGATCAATTATGTTTTTGTTTTTTTTTGTTTTTGTTTTTTAAATTCACATGCAGTGAGTGACATTTTGTATTATTAAAATTAAAATTCTTATTATTTTTATAACACTACAAAGTCTTGAACTGGCCTTGATACAATTAGTCAAGTCCTTTCAAAATGAGACCAAGACTGAGTCATAAGGATCTGAGGCCGAGCCTAAGACAGGGGAGAAAAACATGTCCTCATACTCTCCATCATGAGTGACCACCACCCCAGCATTATAATGGTGCGAATGTGAAACCTGCAAACAATTTCCCAGTTTCATGTGCTTTACTCGCCTGAAATTTCACCAAATATTCACCTGCACAGCAAAAGTAATTTGTATTGTGGGTGAAAGGATCCAATACGTTATTCATTCTGGTGGTTGTTGGTTTCACCTAAACTTAGTGGACAGAGATTTTACAGAGCAGGTCGCGGTTGTGTAATTCATTTTGAAAGCAGAGCAAAGTCACCAGCATCCCTGGGTCCAAAGAGATGGTGCCTGACATCTTTCCATATTCCATCTAAAAGGTTAAGTAAGTTTTTAGCATCATAATTTTTATAATCTTTCTATCTAAAATATTAAATTATGCCTTATTTCTCCTTGAGGTACAGAAAGCTTCTTTAAACCCTTGCACATTCTTTTAAATAAATATTTAACTCTGTTTAGGCTTAAGCTAATTTAGTAGTCTCCAGCTGAATCTGAATACATCAAACTTTTATAGCCCTTATTTTGCCAGTATGGACTGGACTTAGGATTAAAAACCAAAGTTTATGTGTACCAATTTGACTGTCATGACCTACAAAAGACTAAAGGCTGTCTTGAATGAATACAGCTTTCCTGAGTTCCTTTCTTTAACACAATAGCTATTACAGCTGATCTCATGAAAAGTAAAGGAACATGAGCTAAGGGCTACTATTTGATGCAAATGGATTGAGCCTTCCTTTTTCTCCAAAACCGCTGCAACATCAGCAGCTCCCTTGTGGAGGATGCTTAACTTCCTATTCATTTCTTATGTGTTTTAATCAATTTTTTTCACAGTCAGAACACAACAAGTACAGCATGTCAGTTTGTAACAATAAACAGTTCTCCCAGTGACTTGTTTTCTAAATGATAAAATAGTAGTCACCAGGTTTTTTGTTGTTTTTTTTTTGATTGGGCTTACAATATTTTTGTGCTAATTTTGCAGATTAAGCCAAAGAAATAAGATAAATAAACACAAATACTTTCTGAAGAAAAGCAGAAAACCCTGGGATGCAATTGCTCTCTGCTTGTCACAATCTGATCACAACTCATTGTGCCGAAAACAAAACCATCTGGCCCATTGATCAGAAAATCAGATTTCTTAACTGTACCGCTGCAAACACCGACCCATTGTGTGCAAGAACAATAGGGCAGTGAATGATGAGCTGTGTCACTGATAGCAGCAGCACCGATAAACAGTGTGCAAAACAATGACCCCACAGTCACAGCAGACAGATTGGGAAAAAAAACATCCTTCAAATCATTATGGAAAGTTTCTGTGCAAAAATTGGACTTCAGAGAAAAACATTATAATTAACTAAATACTCCAAGGCCATAAAAATCCATTCTCAGCCTGAGCAAAAATAATTGCGCTATTATTTTCAGCTGTAATTAAGTGGCTAAGGCTCCTTACAAGTGTAAAAATTTAATCCCTTTTCTAAATCCTATATAATTTAATGTAGAAGAAATCAAATAAATAAGTAGCTCTGGCTCTTCTCTGACAGGGGTTGATATGGGTGATTAGGTGAGCAGGGCGTGAAGAAGCCCATTAGGATTGTATGGTGTCATCCTAGCAGCTCTGGGTGGCGTTCCTAATCCACTCCTCGACCCACAAACGCTTGCCATTTTCCCTCCAAAGGCTGTAGCAGCAGTTGCACCAGAAAGACTAGCGGTCGCTGATTGATTCTTATCCCACTAAGGAGACTGGAGGCAGATAAATGTCGAGGTAATGAGAGGCAATTATGAGGCATGAAAAGCTTCATTATGTAGTAAAAGTGTCCTTGTGTCGCCTATGTTACAGCAAGAGAGGAAAAGCGGAGAATTTTCAGGATAATCAGGTTTATTCTCAACAGGTCAGGTTATGCAAATCTATTTATTTTTAAATAGCTCAGTTTGATCAGTGGTTTAGAGAAAATGTAACCAAACACATGGGAGTTTCCCCACAGTTAATGATTAGAACAGTATGATTTACATGTTAAAAGTGTGTCAGGCAGAGACAACCCAAGTATTATGTTTAGGCTCTACACATGAAATATGAACCTCAAGTCATCTTTGATGGTAGAAACTGCTGATCATAGGGTTTTAGTAATAAATTATAGATAGATCAAACCTATTGGTAAATTTTTGATAATGGTTCAAGTCTTAGAAAAACAAACAACAACAATAAACGGAATATCTACAGTAATAGCATGAGTAAGGAATGTAAATAAATTATCCAAATTAATTGGAACAAAACATCTAGAAGTTTTTATTCATGTTTGGTTGGCTATAGTTCCTATTTCTGTAATATTATTGGGACAAGGAAAGATTCTATGCATACATGTTTAATATGGTATTAAAGTTAGTTTCTTTTGGAACAAGTACCTGGCCAAGCACTGCTATCCTCTTTATTAAGTTATGGATTGGGACAATGCTTGGAAATGAAGAGACACATTAATGTTACCCTGACAGCTTCTAGCAATAGGGCAATTTCCCTGGATAAGGCTTTACCTTTTTTTTTTTTTTTTTTTTTTTTTTTAATTTTTTTTTTTTTTTTTTTTTTTATATAAATTTTTTTTTTTAGTTCTCAGTACACATTTAGGATCATAGCTAACAGTAAGCCAGCTGTTAAAGCAAGCTACTCCCAGCATGACAAATGACAAATGACCCCTCCTCCCTAAGTCTTCGCATTATGAAATAGATAAAATATTTATTTTTAGCCCTTGGAGTCATTGATATTGACTACGCTTACCCCTTATATTGGCTGGGCTTGCAAAGCTAGAAACCCCAAAGTTAAACCGACGCAGTCTTCAGTGGTTTTATGGATTTATTTATAACTTTTTTAATTGTCTTTTTGTAAAACTAAGAAAAACGAAAGGAGATATGTATAAATTATTCATGAGATACAAGAGTCAACCAGAAATATCCTCACATTACCATTACTGCTTCTTCATAAAGATAATTACTTATTGTGTAAGCGTTAGAATGTTCTAAACTGCCTTGGGCTTCTGAAACAGGAAAAAAAGGTGTCTCATTAGATGCTGTTTACTGCTTTGCTGCTGCTTACACACTTAACTATGATTCCCCACAATTGAAAATTTAAAAACCAAAATGTATACAACCTTAGGTTTTTAGGTAACTGCATCACAGCAGGTGAACATTGTTCTGCTAAAAGAGAAAACTTTTTTATAATCCTCTGCACTTCTGTGTGGAATTCCCTGCATGTAAATAACTCATGTTCAAGAAACCCTTGCTCCTATGTGTAATCCCACAGAAGTTGTCAACAACAAGACATTTAAAAAATATAACATATTGATTAATGTGATATTGCAGTAACAAGTCCATCCATCGATTTTCCATCACGCTTATCCCAAGTGGGGTCACGAGGGGTGCTGGTGCCTATCTCCAGCTGTCTAAGGGCGAGAGTTGGGGTCCACCCAGGACAGGGGAGCCCGTCTATCGCAGGGCAGCTCAGGGACAAACAGGACAATTCATGCATACACTCACAACTAAGGAGAATTTAGAGAAGCCAGTTAACCTAGCAGTCATGTGAGAGAAACTGTGAGAGGACTGTGAGAGAAAGCCGGAGTACCCGGAGAGAACCCATGCATGCTCAGGGAGAACATGCAAACTCCATGCAGAGGGATCCCTGGATGGGAACCTTCTTGCTGTAAGGCGGCAGTGCTACCCACTGCACCACTGAGCAGCCCGGAGTAAAAATTGATCTGAATAATCAGTGAAGGTGTCTCCTTTTCAACAAAAAGCTGGGTGTAATTATAAAATACATCGGCACAACTCCCCATAATCTTCAATACAAGTATTGAAAAATCAACTTTCAACTTCACTGCGGGAGGAATAGGTTGTATCGCTCAGCATTGTTTTGCTTAACAAGCAACAGAGTTTTAAGTCCTGAGGTAAATCCCTGCATACCCTGGATTTTAGGTTTCAGAAAATTGGGTAGCCATCATCAAGAGTAAAGTTTTAACTGCAAGGTACTCCATGAACTAACTCTGGTCGGTAGCAGGACTTCTTAAACTTGTCACACATTAAAGCGGGGCCCTGGCAGAAGGAAAGTGTCAGAAATCATGTCTTTTACTGGAGGAACCTGGAGATGTTAAAACGCAAACGCACATTATATAACTTGCGACTAGATGCATTTTTAATTCCGGATTCATAGATTTTTGACCTGACTGTTTTTGTTAAAAAAAAAAATATATATATATATATATATATATATATATATATATATATATATATCTTTATAAAATGTTTTGCCACAGATCGCTTTTATCACAACACAAGGACAAGTTAATTGTGGCACAACCCATTTTCATGTTAAATGCAAGCTGTCAAGAACGGGACCTAGTAACAAATTTTGGGTTGTGTAGACTCACTGTCAGTGGGCCTCTATCAATACCAGTTCACAATGTGTGTGAGCAAAGAAAGGAAATAAGGGGATTTTTGTGTGGTAAAAATGCATTAAATGATTCAAAGCTACAATCAAATCATATTATATTGATGAGATACCAAGACAGAGGGAGGGTCTCCATAATGCATAATTAATATATCAGTGTTAATTTCTTCAGCTTTTTAAAATTTAGTCTTAGTCTTATTCACAATGACGAAAATCAATTTTAGTCTTAGTCATATTTAGTGATTTGCCTTCCCAATTTAGTCTTAGTCTAAATGACGAAAATCAATTTTAGTCTTAATCAAACTTTAGTCATTTTAGTCAACACTGTAAATAACAGAACTTCCCCACACACTGCTTCTCTTTTTAACATATATATCACACTGTACACATAGATCATTTTGTCAGCTTGTTTCATCATATCCACAAAGTCTTCATCCTCAATGGTCCATGCATTCAGGCCAGAACGCCCAATCCACTTTGCTATTGAGTTCTCCAGGGCTTTCTGCTCTTTGGCATCAGGTTTGTACGGTGGGTATAAATTAGAAACAATTAAATTTTTTTAACGTCAACCTGTCCATGGCTTGTAAATTTCATCTGGTCTTAGTCTCGTTGATGAAAATAATTTTTTATTCTCTTCATATTTTTATTTTCTGGAAACAGTTTTTGTGCGTCATCATATCGGCACGGGAAAAAGGGACGTTAACGAAATATTTTCGTCATCTTCCTGGTTGTTGAAATTAACACTGTTTCACATTAAGCATCTCAGTTATTATTTATAACAAAAAACATCGGTCCATGTTATGAATATAACATCAAGTCTAAGATTTGCTGTTCACTTCATCTCACAATAAAATTTGTTTATTACATTATAATTTTAAATTTTCAAATGACTATGAAATGCATTTAAATTATAATATAGGTGATTAATTTATTTAATTAATGAAAATTTAAATATAAATATAAAAATAATTCATAATAATAATGATAATAATAACATATAATAAGTTATTATTATATGAGTTTGCATCTGACAGAAAATCATGTTGCATGTGGTCCTGCTGTTTAGCGCTCACAGACCCAAGGTCTCTTTCAGTCGATCTGTGAAGCAACAGCTTCCTCCCAGAAAATTACGGTTAGGATAATTGGCTTAAAATTGCCTTAAAATTTTGAGTAAAATGCTGTTTGTGCATATGAAAAGTAAGTGCACTTTACTTAATTTGTTTAAGTAAATCTAACTTACAACTTGGATATAATTAAGTAAATGTTACTTAATATCCTTACAACTGTTAGGTGTTAGGGGAACTAAAAT
>NW_015150463.1:538940-548788 GCF_000732505.1 Cyprinodon variegatus
ATCCATCCATCCATCCATCCATCCATCCATCCATCCATCCGTTTTCTTACACGCTTAATCCCAAGCGGGGGTGCTGGTGCCTATCTCCAGCTGTCTACGGGCAAGAGGCGGGGTAAACCCTGGACAGGTCGGCAGTCTATCACAGGGCAACATAGAGACAAACAACCATTCACACACACACTCACACCTAAGGAGAATCTAGAGAAGCCAATTAACCTAACAGTCATATTTTTGTACTGTGGGAGGAAGCCGGAGTACCCGGAGAGAGCCCACGCATGCTAAGGGAAAACATGCAAACTCCATGCAGAAAGCTACCCACTGCGCCACTGAGCAGTCCGCAAATACTTACAAAATATTTTTTAAGTAAATCCTATGAGTTCTTTTTTCAGTGCATGATGTAGTTTGGTTAAAGCAATTCGTTTTTGATCAGTAAGTTACTCTTACTAAAATCGCTTAGTATATTATTCTCCTGAGAAAAAAACTCCTCATGAATTGTGAGGTAAATCTGAGTTACATTGCCTGCAGTCAAGCTGTTGGGATGAACAGTCTTGGTGCCTTACGCTTCCCCTTTCCCCATAGGAGTTAAAACCCAAGAGTTCTTCATATGAAAAAAATAAATTCATGAAAAGAATTTTTACATGCGCTCGTCAAAACGATTCCGCAAACCTCAGAAGCACTTTTGATCACACTGTTAAAAGTTTGATCAGACATGTGAGTTGTCAGATCAACAGGAGTAGAGAGAATAACACAATGTTTTGATCCAGAGAAATTGAATAAAGGTAGATAATACATTCAGACACTGTTACTGCATAAATCATGAACTAAAAGACTAAATATCTCTTCTCAGAAGTTTGGGATGTTCTTTTTACTGCTGATTTCTAGGTATAACTCTGGGTCATGAATAAATGGATAAACGTGGCTGTTTCTCTAAAGGTAATACACCTCTTTTGGACGACAGGACCAGCAGAAAAGGCAACTTTAATTGGTACATTCGATGCCTTTTGTTCTGGATTGGCAGTCAAGCTTTATAGATTAAGCATTGCCAGAGATGATTGTTAGTTGACGGGAATTATGCAGCAGTCGAACTGGGAGCTTGGACCATTACTGCTCCAATTTCTGCTCAGTATGGAGACAACTGCTGCAGTCAAAAGAAAAAAAAAATACACAACATAAATTCAAAATCAGCACCCTTACTGAGTTTATGGTCTTCCTCATCATAGATAAGGCTATTAATAGTCTAGCTGTGCAGTGTGGATCTAAAAGAAGATGATTGGTCAGCAATGGCTGATTTGCAACACGCCGCTGGTCAAAGCTGCATTAAATAATTTTTCTCTACTCTCCTTTACATTCCTTTGAGTCTGAGACATCAATTTCCAATTCTGGTAGTCAGATATCCGTTCCTTACCAAATAACAGCTCTTAGCCGAATAAATACATAATTTTTATTAAATGTTTCACTTTTGTCCCTTACTTACTTTCTTTTGATTTAAAAGGGCATAAAAAGGTTTGCAGTTCAGGGCCTCTTCTTTTTTTCCATCTCCTGTTGTTAAACAGGAAATTTGGCGTGTGATCCCTTTGTGTGCATTACCTTCCTTCTCCTTGTCACCATTGGGCCACATTTCTCCAGCCTGAACAACATTCTAATGTCCCTGCTGTACATCCTGGTATTATGGATCAGCCGGTCAGTGTCTTGTTTACTCTTAGCAAACAGCTTCATGCCATCAGGAGTGGGCTCCATTCCTGAGTCGGTATCCATAGCAAGTCTTATGAGTTGTTTTTTTCAGTGCATGATGTACTTTGATTAAAGCAATACATTTTATTTCAGTAAGTTATCCTTAGTAAAACTGCTTAATATTCATCTTCTGAGGAAAAAAAATTCCTCCCTGAATAGTGAGGTAAATCTGAGCTATATTGCCTGCAGTCAAGCTGTTGGGATGTACAGACTTGGCTTACGCTTCACCTTTTCCCATAGGAGTTAAAACCCTCTCCTTGTCACCATTTCTCCAGCCCGAACAACATTCCAGTGTTTCTGCTATAGATCCTGGTGTTATGGATCAGCAAGTCAATGTCTTGTTTACTCTTAGCAAACAGCTTGATGTCATCCATGTACAGGAGATGGCCTCATTTCTGAGTCTGTATCCATAGCCAGTCTTGTAGATTATTTGGCTGAGGGGGTTCAGGCCTGTGTAGTACAGCAGGGGAGCAGAGCATTCCTTTGGTATATTTCACATTTGATGGAGATTTTTGCAAGTGGCTTGAAGTTGGTATCAAGTGTGGTTTTCCACAGCAACATGAATTTTGTGATTTTTAGAGTGCAGTTGATCTTTTACAGCTTGAGGCATTCAAAGATCCATGTGTGTGGCATTGCATAGTAGGCTTTCTTGTAATCAACCCAGGGTGTGCACTGCATTGCTTGTCTAGTTTTACAGTCTCAAGTGACTGTTCTGTCATCAAGTAGTTGGTGTTTGCCTCCTGTTGTGTTTTTGACAATTTCATGTATTATTCCATGTGTCTGCTTATCTTTTCCACTATGATGCCTGACAGGAGCTTCCATGTTATGGTGAGATAGGTTTTTGGCTGATAGACCAGTCATTAAAAGGAATGTTCAGCCTTCAGTCAGTCATTCAGGTTTGGTCCTGCTCTTCTACATCTGTGCTGCTAGGTGTGTTTCCAGCTCATCTCCCTATTTGCTGCAGGTTTTCTCCTGTTTGCAGCTCATTTCTTTTTTGTTTGCAGTATTTTTCTTTTTTTGTACTTGAGCGCATTAGAACTTGCATCACACATGTTTCTGCAGCTCATTAATCGTTTACTGTGCCTGTGTATCTATCAGCCACCAGATGGACAGATGGTTGGAAGGACGGACAGACATACAGTGCTTTGCAAACGTGTTTTGCCGCCTTGAGCTTTTGACCTTTTACCATAAGATGTAAAGATATTATTTTTTTTTTTTTTTTTTTAGAATCAACAACAAGTGGGACACAATCATGAAATGGAAAGAAATGTGAAGGATATTTTAACAGTTTTATTTTAAGAAATAAAAACACTGAAGAGTGGGGCATGCAAAATTGGCCCTTTTACTTTCAGTGCAGCAAACTTTCTCCAGAAGTTCTGTGAGGATCTCGAATGATCCAATGTTGATCTATATGACTGGAGATGATAAACAGAATCCATCCATCCATCCATTTTCTTACACGCTTGTCCCGAGTGGGGTCACGAGGGGTGCTGGTGCCTATCACCAGCAGTCAATGGGCGAGAGGCGGGGTACACCCTGGACAGGTCGCCAGTCCATCGCAGATAAACAGAATCCAACTGTTTGTAATCAAGTCTCCGTATAAATGCACTTGCTCTGTGATAGTCTCAGAGGTCTGTTTAAAGTGCAGAGAGCATGAAGAAAAAGGAACACACCAAGTAGGTCAAAGATAATGTTGTTGGGAGGTTTAAAGCTGGTTTTGGATACAAAAATATTAAGGTCAAAAGTTGAAGGGGGCCAAACAAATAAAACTTGCACTACAATGACCTAATTGGGAGTAAATAAAAGCATGGGTATTTAATTTAAACCTTCTATCTGAAAATAATTAAAGTTGAAAAAACCTGGGATTAATACCGTATGTGGACACAATGAGTGCCACCTAAATTAATGTCAGTCCTTAAATTGTGGTTAGATATGCGGGGTAATTTCATCAGTAACAATGATCAGGCATTAAGCCCTATCACAGTTTAACCAGTTTATCACAGTAAATCTCATACCAGCACAGGAAAAACTTGCACTTTATCCTCTCAAAACCCACCCAATCGCCGGCGACTGTTTTCATAGCGTTTAAAACTAATAACCTGAGAATGCATGAAAATTACAATAGTAAAATTTTTTTTCCAATATAGACATGTTAGACAATGTTGGAAAGCTTAGATTTTATGGACACATCAAGCACCAAAGCACAACTAACACAGATATAACAGCATGTCAAAATGTAAACATCCACAACAACATAAGGGTTTACAGATTAGAAGTAATCCAGAATATTCACAATAAAAATATTCCATAATGAGAAAATCGCCACATAACGTTTGTTTTTAGATATCAGTAAAGTTAGCATCTTAATAAGAATTACTTCCGTTAAACATTTTTCATGTGTTTGGTATGTTTCTTTACATTGTCCTCCTACTTACAAGAGAAAAGTGTCCGCATCTTTGTATGACTCAATTTGAGTCAGCGACAGCCGATGAAGTCTCACAAGCGCCCCTTGCCTGTCAGCCTTTGATGCACCAAGTCGAGCAATATTATTTAATCAGTTGGACTGTATGATCTGGTAGAATTGTCTATATAAAGTGTGTTGAAATGACATGTGTTGAGAATTGGCGTTACAGTATATAAATAAACTGAACTGAAATTGAAATTTACCTAACACCAAACACCCTTAGGAAAAATAACATGCACATTTTATTTTAGATGGAAATATCAGCTAAATGTAGTCAGAAACACATTATTTTAGACCATTGAAAACAGCACTTAAAAGGAGTTGGTACCATAAAGGCTAATGTCATTTAGAGCAGTATAAAATCCCATATTTTGTCTACCTCTGCTCATTAATTACTGCACTTCTAAGCTGAGTAAGAAGCTCTCCTTTCATGCAGCAAAACCTTAGTTTGTGTCCAGCAGCTGAAAAACACTGGGTGTAAACCAATTCAGCTGGTTCCTCTCTCTCTCTCTGGTTAAAATTTTCTGTGATGTGCTCTGAAAATTTGCTCTGGCTTGAACTTTGCAAATAAACTTAAAAATCTCATTTTTCCTTGTCGGGAATAGGAAGCTATTTTCTCCCCATGTGTTTTGGAAATGATACAAGTAAAAATGATCGGGTGTCAGAAAACTGATTCAACAGCAGAAGAACAACAACTGAGTCTTTCAGTAGGAACAAAATGGAGAGAAATTGAGAGATGCAGCTGGGTGTTTTCATGCAGTTTTTTTTTCCTTTTTTGTTTTTCTGCTTTATATGTTTTCATCTTCTGTTTATCCAGACTCAAGGTGATAAACATTGGAATAAAAACCTAGCTTTGTATATTTTCATATCCTGTTTTGAAGCGGCACAGTGCCTTTTCAGTAAGCACTAGCAGAGCTGAAAGACAAGGGCACATCACACAATAATCCAGTCGCTGAGAGTTGATGTGACATCCCACTAATGGGTAAAAAGCATCCACCATTCAAAGCTGGAATTTTAATAAGCTTCTAAGAGAGTTTGAAATAGAAAAAGGTGAGAACTTTTCAAGGTTCCTCTAATTTCAGATGGGTGCCTTGATCGTCAAACTGTAAATTAGAAAGGTAATTAAAAGCAGTGGATAGAAAGTTACCTCTGATACTGTCAAAGACAACCAACCCTGAGCGCCTGTGAAGAAGCAACACAAACCTTCACATTTGTCTTTTCCGTCATCCCCCTGCTCCCTTCTCTGAGTGTATCGCAAACTTTATTGTTTCCAAAATCCTTTTTATTGCTCAATAAGATGAAAACGGTAGTGTTTAATACTTTTATGGATGCATGTTTCTTATCTGTCTTCAACTTTCAGTCATTTATTGGCTGCGCATCCTAAAGTACATGGTCTTTTTTTCTGTGATTTCCTTCTTTTTGATGTTCCAACATTTCCAACAACGCATATATCTGGAAGGTATGCTGATGGAAGTCCAACACAACATATAATGTGTTGTGTAAATTTTCATGGAGCTTCCAAATAAATATCGTAAATTCAAGAACCATTTCTCCCGAATTCTAGTTTGCAATAAAAATGCTTTTACACCTAGTCTGCTTTTCTCGCTCAGGTTATTGACTTGGATCAGTGACTGGGACATCAAAAGCTAAAATGACAAAATCATATATATTTTCTAAATAATAGGTAGCTTAAAGGTGCTTATGCACCTTGTCTATCACACTTTTTCATTCTAATCAACTCTCTATTTGTTTGGTTACAGCACAGTTATGCTAAAATAAAAGTAAAAAGAAAACCTTAAAGTCAGCATTCTTCCCCATGACTTTGAATTTAAGATTTTTATTTATATAGGACACAAATCTGTTTTTATTAAATTGAAGAACTGAAATATATTAATGTATTTCATTTAGATACAGATGTATATGTAAAACAAACTTTAAAAATCAAAGAATTGAGACTCTACGAACAAATGAATGGAAGAAGATATCAATAAATATGTTAATGATGCGTGCAGAGAAAATGTTCCACTTATTGGCTGATCCCTTCTTTCCATTAGGACTCCTCCCATGCTGCTTAGGAAATCTAAACCAGGTGAACGTAGTTGCCGGGAGTCGTTTAGAAAATGCCCCTCAGTAACAAAACATATTAACGAAAGATGGAGAGGCCGATAGTTCATTTCCAGCACCCAGCTGAGCAGCAGCCGTTCAGTCTTCCAGCTCTCCTCACATTATTTTATGGCACTCGACTCGACAGGGAGCAGAAAGCCTCAGAGCTAAACTGTACCTAGTGCTGGATGAATTTCCAGCTTTGATAATATTACATTTCCTTTGTGCAGAGAAGAAAATCAGTATTCTCACCCAAAGCAAAAATATGATTAATTGCTCCCTGCTCGAGCCCAGACATAAGGGTAATAAGCTCGACAGGAGGAGTTACTCTTCATGCAATTCAGACCAGATCGTGTATGTAAAAATACTGTTTTTCAATGCAAGCGGTACTTAGAAATATCCACAGAAAATTTAATTTGGATAGTTACATGTGTAAGTACCATACTCATTTTAGATGAGACTAAATGAGAGCAGAGAGAGAAAGAAAAGGAAAGTCTGCTCATTTTTGATACCCTGAACAAACAGCAGAGCTGAAAGATCCCATTTTTCTCTGGCTTTTTATGCACAGTCACAAATGCCAAAGCTGGAAAATCTTTTCATTAGTTCCTGGCTCAGACACTCGCTTAAATAAATGCACCTTTTTTATTGTAAAGATGTTAAATATTGCAGAGCTTTACAGGTATTTTCATCGATGGTAGGAAGAGCATTGAGAGGAGATGCTGTAAGAAATGCTGAGGCAATTCCTTTACTGTGTTTTCAGAAAATAGTCAGTATGCCGTGAGCTGACTGGCAGTCTGTTCAATGCTGCTGATGTAGTTCAAAGTCTCCTGAAAGTATTTCTGCGTAGGGTCATCCCGAGTAAACACACCATTAGTTCTAGAGTCTTGTTCAGTACATGGTTCACTGCAGTTCCAGAAAATTCCATGTTTTTAAAGGGGAAATGTGCAAGAATAAAGTTTTGTGTCTCATACCTAGTCTCACAATTTGCTGACATGTAAAAGTTTTTCTCTGTTTCCTTCAGCTGACTATAAAGGCTGTAAATATCTGGTGATGGTAGAGTGATTCAGGCCGTATTCTTTGGGTGTGCATGTAGGTGTGAGGCGCTGCATGCTCTTCTTCACCTGAACTCTTTGTTGAGTCTCCACCACCATTTCGTCTGATACCCTTAATACTTAAAACTTTTTTACCTTGGTAGACATTACGTTACTAAGCCAAGGACCTATAAGGTCGCTGCAACAGATGCTTTTCCTTTTTCCCCACTCACGTTCGCAACACGTGTCTCGGTTCAACATTTTACCAAAGGGGGCACACTTCTGTAAAAACACATTCAGTTTGGACAATTGCTAGGTATCACAGGCAAGTTCAAATTAAAAAGTAATAACCAATAGGAAGACTGTTCAGAATTAGTCTATATTCACAGAGCAGGCATTTAAGTAGAACTTTTTTTTCCTTAATGTGCAATTAATTTCTTTTTTTTCATCTTCAGTCATAATGGACAAATTAGAACATTTCACCTCAAATAAAAAATTCAAATAAAGCAATTTCCAAATACGATACTAAGTTCTAAGTATCAGATAGTTTTTAAAGAGTTGTTTTGTCTGACTTTTACGTCATCAGACTGGCTCCCACTACAGATCACCACAGACTTATCTGAAGCAGCAGTCAGTTATTGCTTCACTAGTTGTTACCTTTCCATTACCTTCTTTCATCCTTTTTATGAAGTAGTCATGATATTGTCAACTCCTTTTGCTGAACACCTTTTTTGTGTGTATATTTTCTTCAGAAGCTTTATTGAACAATACTAGTTACAGTCACATCCATTATCAGTTCAATAAAGAAACATGACAAAGTTTTTGGTACCCCTTATCTACTGAAAGTAAAACTTGCAATTGAAACAGAGATAACCTTAATTTGACAAAAGTATTTCTCAATGAAAATTATATGACAATCACCAAATTAAAGTCTGAAATTGCTTTATAAACATGGTTCAACAGTTTAATTAACCAAATAAATTCATGAAACACAACCAGAACAAAAAAGGTTGGTACCCTTAACATCTGACTGAATTTTTTGAGGTAATCATGACAATCAAACGATTCCTGTAACTGTCAGTGAGACTTCTGCTTCTCTCAGGAGTTTTTTTTTTTTTTTTTTCACTCGCCATGAGCAACCTGCTCCAGTTGTCCCAGGTTTGAAGACTGCCTTTTCCAGCTGGAATGTTTAAGCTCCTCCCAAAGATCCTCAATAGGATTTAGGTGATAGCTCATGGAAGGTCTCTTCAGAATAGTCCAATGTTTTCCTTTTAGCCATTCTTTGGTATTTTTAGCTGTGTGTTTTTGCTCATTATTGGGTTGCAAGACCCATAACTTGTGAATGAGACAAAGCTTGTTTTATAGTAGGGACAGTGTTATTTTGATTGCTATTTTAACCTTACCTTCCCCCTTATATACATAAAGCTAATGTGCCTCAACAAAAAGTTAAATTGTTTTCTCATCCATCAATAGGACATTCTCCCATAAGCTGTCTTGTTTTTTAACTTGCAGTATGGGAAATATATGGAACTATATGTCAGAGGAAAATCCAGCTGCTTAAAGATGGGGTTATAACCTTCATCTTTACCACATACAGCCTTTAACATATAAAACCAAACACACAGTGACTACCTGCAGCCCTTTATATAGGCCCACTAACTGATTACAAGAATACAGGCACCTGTGATGCCAATTAGTGGAAACACCTGTATCCATGTCCCTTTGGTCACAATATTTTCATTTTTCACCTCTGTTGCATAATTTTGCCAGACCTGTTTCATGAGTTTATTGTTTATTGAAACATGGTTGACAAACAATGTCTGACTTTCATTTGTTGATTTATTTATAAAATTTGTATCTATTATTTCTTTTGTCAGATTCAAGTTATTTCTGTGAATATTGTGTGTTTTCTTTCATTGAATGAAGAGTATCAACAATTATGCCCATGTGTGTATTTTCTCCCTCTGTGCCTGCGAGTTTCTTTGGTGTCCTGAGCTATTATTCAAAGACAGAAATTTGCCTTTACAGCCCTACTGGTTCTTTACCCCAGAAGCGATCCACAATAAAAACAACATCATCTTTATGGAACGACTCTGAGATGGAAAAAAACTTCAATTGTTTTTATTCTAAGTCAGGCAAAGAAAGTGTTGGGATCCTCAGGCTTGCCCACCAGAGGGCGCCGAGGATCCTCTTCTGCTCTCTTTGTCTTTTCTTTAGGGCTGGAGTCACTGTTAAGGTTCTGGAGATTACCCTCTGCCTCCAGCAGAGTGCGCCGTGGGTCCTCCTGAGCTGAGCCTCCCACACACCTGTGGCTGATCTACTCATCAGGAGGACCACAGTATTTAAGCTGCCTTCAAACCTTGATTCCACGCCGCAGTGTTGATCTTAGTTGGATTCCTGTCCCTTCGTGAATCTCTGGATGAGCTTAACCTCCTGTCTCTTCGTGAAAGCTCTGGATGAGCTTAACCTCCTGTCTCCTCGTGAAGCTCTGGATGAGCTTAACCTCCTGTCTCCTCGTG
>NW_015150463.1:549671-552151 GCF_000732505.1 Cyprinodon variegatus
CTGCATCTTGGGCTTACTCTCTTTGAAACCCATCATGACAGAAAGGGTTTACAGACATAAATGCTGAGGCATTTTGTCAGATTAAAACATGGTCACAGAGTGAACTAAAACCAATTAATCATGGAAATATTAAGACTTTTATATATTTGGTACACTCCTTGTAAAGTGTACACTACCTCACAGGTTACCCGTAAAGTAATATTTCAATTCACTAGCCATCATCTAATAGAATTTTAAATAGTCAAAGTGTCTAACTTTAAAATGTGCTTTAGCCCCTACCAACTGTGACACTTCTGTTGCTCTATCAGGCCCACTTCAGGGAGGAATAACTCAGCATTCTTGGTGTTGTCTTTTTCTAACAGTATGCCACTGTTACAATAAATGTTATAAAGCCTTTGATCAACTCACAGAAATAAAAATGGAACCAAACAATGCCACCTGAAATTTTAACTCTAGTAAATCATAAATGAAAAAAGGTAACACAGGTTAACTTAACTGAAAAAAAGACATGATATAAGTAATATCTACATTTCTCTTTTTTGTGTGATAGTTAAATAGGAACACTAGCAAAATATCCTGATTTCAGTTTGATTTTTTTTTTACCAGGGTGAGCATTTTCAATTCATTTACTTTGGAAGCAAGACTTTGATTGATATTAAAACATCTACACATAATAAAACACTGCAAACTAAAGACAGGGTGCTCCAACAAATAGACATCAAAGAAAAACAAGACCCCACCACCAGGGATTGCCACTACCAGCAAACAGTGACTCAGCCCCTGAAAAACAAACAGAAAAGCCTGAATAAAATAATAATATAATAGATAAAACCTTTACCATGTAACTACACTTACCAAAGGTACTCCCATTTCACTCAATCGACACAATCACAAGCATTAACCACCAATTAGTTTTACTTTCTTTCTAGTTAGGCAGCCAAATCCAACTCAGATAACAATGAGCCAATGCCTAACTGGATTGGGGACTGAGTGGCACTACAAGAGCCTAAATCAGAGCAAATTGTAACAAATACACCTAAATACTAAAAAACAAAGGCATTTAAAACCATTTGTGTTGGCTTCCTGCTCCTTTTTTCCTTCTAATGTTTATCCATCTACTACAGTAGGTGTCGAGGTGTGACAGGGGCTTTAGCCATCATTCAGCATCAGTTAACCACTATTTAGGTAGCCCAGGTGGTATGCTGGAGGGCTGGCGGTTCGAAGAAGAACTGCATATTTTTGTAAGAACATAATCCTGATGAACTGGCTGCATAGTTGATGTTTGAGGTGTAGTTTCTCACTTAAAAACATGTTAATACAATTTTTCCAACTCATCAAAGTAAATAAAGCCAAGCTGTTTTTTAGCTTGTAGCCTTAGAACAAATAAACAACCAGGGCGCAGAGTGTCCAGAGAGTGGAAGCATCAAAGCATTGTGGCAAGCATTTGACCCAGCGTCCACATTTCGGTGTTTAAGAGTTTTGGATGCTCAGATCACATTCTGTGTGAATGCAACTTAAAAAAAACGCTAAAACTTTGAAGATCGCATCCGAAATGTGTCAGAACTGCTGCTTTTGTTATAAAATTGAAGAAGGAATATAAAAAAAATCTGAGGATTTTTTTTCCCTTTTCAGATTTAAGTTTGCTACACACCCACGTTAAATCCTATAAAAATCAAAATTCACCTTTTCTGCGCCACTGAACTGTGCTTATTATGCTACAACTCAAACCAATATATTTTGGGCGTAAAAGCACTCCATATACACATCCGTGGTGTTTGAATCCTAATGAGCCTCGCATGTTGCTCAGTGTGCCCACCAGCTCCAGAGAAACAGAGGTTTATGCAAACAAATAGAATTTTATTTTTGTCCAGTAAACTAGGTATGGGAGATAAACGTCTTTGGTAAATATGACTGTATTGCAGTAGAATTAGGATTTACTATGTTTTTGAATAAAAGTAATTATTCTAGTGTACTGGTAGAGAGAATACAGTAGATAAAACTTCAATTTTTTGTTATCTATGAGATCTCTTCTTTTGCAGAGAAGCTCTTTATTTGATTAGAAACCACCTGCTGAACAGCTAAGAGCACAATTTTAAACTGCATTTAAAAAATGTCATCTTTGCACTCGGAATCTTTTTTCTCCACATTAAGCTTAGTAGGGATATGTTGAATCAAAAAAGGAACATCTCTTCAGTTTTCTATTACTTTATGAAACGACTGAAAACCCTAGAGCTTTCTCAGGTTTTGCTCGTCAGTTAAGAATTTAAAGGTCCCATATTATGCTACATTTAAAAATGAAAAAAACATTAACAATGTGGCCCTCAGAACATGTTTCCTATTTGTGCTGGAAGTTTCCTCTTATGCTACGTTCAGACCGGACGCTGCAAAAGCAGCAAAATCGCGTCTGCTGCTTCATTTTTGCTGCTTGTACCAGTTAGTCCTGACGCGCGGCTGAAGCAGCTTTGCTGCTCTGGCTGCGC
>NW_015150463.1:554444-556995 GCF_000732505.1 Cyprinodon variegatus
AAAAAAAAAAAAAAAAAACATGGGGAAAGTTAGCTAGTTCGGCCAGTTTACTAAAAAGTATACAATTCAACAGTGGTAAAGAAGTTCACATACACAAATTATTTCCAGTGCAGTTCTAGCATCTGTGAAGAGGTAACAGGAATGTTTTTTGGTTTTTTTTTTTTTTTTAACATTTTTATCCACAGCAACCTATGGAAAGATGCCACCCATCTCCTTGCCTGGTCCCCTAAGATTACGTTTTTAAAGATCAATCTTTCTATTAAAATATTATTTCTGTCATAATTTGTGGACATTAAGATCTAAAAAGAAGCATCACCTCCTGGTCAGACCCTGTAATTCAGTGAAAGGGTGGAGTCAGAGTAAAACAATATGCATGCCCAGGAGAGGTGGCTGGAAGTGGGCTGCCATTTGGTTGGCATTGGACTGGGAAGGGCCAACTTGAATTGCTGCTACTGTAAATATACCAGGCATTTAGGAGCAATCAGATACATTCAAAACAACCACAACTTCCTGCTAGGAATAAATCAAAATCAATAAATCATGAATTGAAAAATAAAAACAGAAGTGGCTGGTGCAATGTGAAAATAAGCCCTTTTGATTAAATATATTTTCAACTCAACCATATGACCAAGTGTATAAATATATTACACGTGACATGTAGCAAACAATTTGTTGCAGTCTCGTGATGAGCCAGATATTAATATTTGTCTTTTCATGTAGGATGGGTCAAAACTGGATCTTTTAAAAAATCTGATGTTATTATATAGAAATTTAAACAAGTACATATTGCTGCCAGCACAAAAGACAGACTCTAGGGCAACATGATAAGCAACTATTATACATTAAGTAAAGATTTTTTGTATGCTGCTTCATTTACATTGTTTTTTTATGTAATCAAAAAGAGGGCTTGTGTGTATCCTTTATAAACCAGTTCTTGACAACATATCAATGTCAAAAATAGGGAAATAACTGTATTCCACAGCAATAAAAAATGCTGTAATAGTGGGTTATGTGAGGTGTAGCTTGTAAATAAATCAGAGCAGGTTTAATGGCAGCAAAAAAAGCCAAGTAACATAGGGATCATATCTTTCTCTTTTGAATTTCAACTCATATTTCAGATTCTTACCAATCCCCATTCATACAATAAATGACTTCTTTTGGCTTGTGTGAGAGAGATATGAGCTGGAAGCTTCTGGATATCAGCCATCAAATCAGCACTCTTTTAAGGCTGGATTATTCACACATTCGACCTCAGACCCTGAACAACAACAAACAGCTCTGCGCTTGCTGCTCGCTCTGCTTGCTGCTTTGCAGATTGGACGATTACAGGTCACAACACTGGCGGTTTGGCACTAACGTTCATCTCACATCTCTTCTGAGGTCAGAAATGGACTCTATCGTCTCTGTAATTCCTCCCATATAGAGAATATTTGACATGATGCTCTCACTAACACTCTTTTCTTTTAAAAGTTTTTTTTCATTACCCTGTGCTGAGCGCAGGGTGAGAGTGAAAGCTGAAATCCTCTATGAGCATAGAGCCAAAATTTCTTCTGTGCTTTCTTTGAAGGTCCCTTTTATCTTTGATCAAACCTAATGAATGCCCAGCCCTTTGCTGCATGACTGGTTTGTTTCATAAACAAATGTTTTCATAAGACTTTTTCTTAAGTCCAGTGGATTGTTTTTGACTTTTTTGGAATGTTTTAAAATCTTGAACATAGTGCGGACAGAGATATATTTAGTAGTAAAGGTTATTTTCAAAATGTTTTAAGAGTTAACAAGTTCTTATTTATGATTTTTTATCAATGAATATCCTTCTGTGTCCTTATGTACAGTGCAACTTTATTTTTTTTTTTACGTTCAACAAGAAGGAAAATGTCTTATTAGAAGAAGGAAATTACCCTAATATTACTTCAGTTGGGAAATTCATGTCTGACCAGCAAAGTGGGTAATATCTCATATTGGTAAGTCAATAACTTGGAGAGAAAAGATCTGCATACCATGAAGCTAACATCACCAGGAGATCAAGCTAACAATACCAATTACCCTATTGCTTTAATTTAACAAGTGCTTAAACTCTGGTTGCATTTCTGTTACTGTAGTACCAGTCAGTAGACTGTACTACTGTCTACCAGTCAGTAGACAGTAAAAGTTTCCCAATTCTTCTTTTGACTTGCATGGAATTACAGGTCATTGAATTGTTCATGTTATTCAGCCCTTGTCTGTAAACCTCTTTATGCTGTCTTCTGACTGAATATGGTTCAGGCATCAAAAAGGCATAGAGACCCTCAACTTGCACAGTTGTGGACTCTGCTTTTCTGCCAGCATAACATCAAGATAGTGAATGGAATGGAGAAGTGTTTTCATGTATAAAATAATTGTCTGAAGTGATATTGATCCAACTTTAAAACCTTAACAACTGACAGCTTTAGTGTAATATCTTTTTAAAAAGTACAAATTTCATATTTTTGGTTTGAAATGTTTCACGGACTACAAAATGACAAAAGTAAAGCACATTGCTTGGAGCCTTTATGTCAAATCTGTAATTAAGTGA
>NW_015150463.1:558134-674242 GCF_000732505.1 Cyprinodon variegatus
CTATCAAGGTCAATGATTAAAATATTAAAATGCGTTTTGCCCTTTGCTCGAAAAGCATTATGACACCATGCCGTGCCAGATGCACAATGCTCAAATCATGTGTGATCTGAATGCAGCATTAAATTTAAATGTTATCCCTTTTTAGATGGCAACTCATAACTAATATTGACAATGGATGATGTAGGGTATGCTCTTAACAGGTTTGTAAATGGCTTTTAAAAAGCTGTTTTAATTTAGCCCTAGAAAGTTTTTCATCCTCTCTATGCTCCATCCTAGACACTGAGACTTGGACTTGGACAAACTTTATGGTCATTTTGTATAGGTCTGTTTGTGAGAAAGTCTAACAGCCAATTGAAGAGCTGTGTAATGAAGGCCAGCTGTTCCAGTTTTCCTATCAGATGCCGTGGGATGATGGTGTTGAAACCTGGTTTGTGTAAGGTATGTTATCAGGGCCCGGGGGCCTTTCAATAATAATATTAATAAATTTTATTTATAATGCAATTTACATTAAAGAAAAATGTCAAAGTGCTACAGGTAAAATCATCTTAAAAAGGTAAAAGCAAAAAATTTAAAATTAAACATCATTGTAAAGTACATACAGTATGAATATATAAGTCGGTGGCATAATTATAAAAGGTTAACAGTCGTAAGTTCTGCTAAAAAGAAACATTTTTAAACCTTTTTTTAAAGCCTGGATAGTCTGTGGTTTCCTCAGATGATCAGGGAGGGCATTTCACTCTGACTTTCCTCAGAGTATTCGTCATTTTAGCTATGTCAAGGCTGAGTGCCTCCTCCCCCTGGTGTGGAACGACTTTCACTTCTGGAGTGCTCTTTAGTGCTTCAAACCTTCCAAAGCAGTTGTGTTTTTCATTTTGGAAGTCAGTGTTTCCTGCATCTACCATGGGGAGGGTGTTTTGTAGTCTGTTATCGCCCATATGCCTTGACACATCCTCCTGGTGTTGCTGGCATCGTGAAAAAGATCCTGGATTTTCTGGCTGTGGTTCAGCTCCGCTGGTCTGATGTCAGTGCCTCTTTATCACTAGACTTGAAAGCTGAATTCCATGCTTTTAGCAATCTCCGAACCTTCCCATTCATCCATGGTTGTTGGTTTGCTTGGATGGTGATGTTCTTTGTGATGCTGACGTCCTTAATGCATTTGTTGATGTAGGCTTACAGAGTCATGGCATACTGATCTATATTTATTATGTTGCAATAGGTTGCTGCAGCCTTGAAGATATTCCTGTCAGAGCATTCAAAACAGTCTTGGAGTCTCTCCATGGCACCCTCAGACCATACTCGGGCCTCTTTATCTGTTGGTTTAGCTCTGATCGGCCAGTATGCAGGAATTAGCATGTCAGAGAGGTGATCTGATGGCCCGAGATGGGGGCAGGGAGCTGCTCTGTATGCATCTTTTTATACTAGAGTAAATCTGGTCTAAATTGTTTTCACTTCGAGTTGCAAAGTCCACATGTTGGTAAAAATTAGGTTGCACTCTCTTCTAGTTAGCCTTGTTAAAATTCACAGCAATGATGAAAACCCTCTCTGTATTTTTGCAGATTGAAGCTAAGAGATGGCCTCATGGCCTCTTTTGTATTAGCGCTGGGATGCACATACTGTATACAGCAGTAATGCTAATCACATGGAACTCTCTGGGCAGATAGAAAGTTCTGCAGTTACAGTAACAGTCAGAAACTTGATGTCTGGAGAGCAGAAGCTGGTGACCGTTCTAGCATTTTTACCAGCTGTTGTTAATGTACACACAAAGCCCACCACCACGAGCCTTACAGCTGAGTTCTTTGTTTCTATCGTTGTTAGCCCCTTCAGGCTAATAGCATCGTCCGGTATTGCTGAGTGAAGCCAAGACTCTGTCAGAATGATGACGCAGCAGTTACTAATCTCCTTTTTTGAAGTGTTGGGTTCAAGCTGGAGATGATCTATTTTGTTATCCAATGAGCGGACTTTGGAGAGCAGTATTGATGGTAGTGGTGTTCTGTGGGGACTCCTTCTTAGCTTCGCCATTAGCCCACCTCTGCAGCCCACCTCTGCAGTTCCCATTGCAAAGTCAATGGGAACTACTAGACACACTTGCAATCAACAACAATTATTTAAGATTTCGAGAGGACTTTACCATTGAAATTCGTGAGAGCTATAGTTAAACAGACAATGCCCACTTGCATGGCAGTTGGATTTTGTTATACATCAGGTTAAAGTGAAAAAAAATTTGTTATTTCACCTTTCCTCTCACAAAAGGTTTGTCGTTTGATTGCCAACTTGAAGAGGGAGGATTTGCCAACAAACTTCTGACCAGAGAAAAAAAACACACCATTAATTTGTTATTCTTTGCTTCGCATAGTGCACTGGTCATCGCCATCATGGATAATAGAGCGTTGTGACAAACACCAGCACAGCACTGGGACTTACTCAACAGCCGATACTGCATCCTGACAGCACAAACCGGTTGGTGGCAGAAGTGCTCTTTGAAAAACATGGATGTCTCCAGTAAAGCAAATTTTGTGACCATAGCTCTAGCAGACTTTGGCAGCCATAGATACGAGGTCGATACCTGGTTTGTTGCATTCTGGACAGTACATTTTGTTGAATTGTTAAGAGCTGTTTCTGGCCTCTGCTGTGATTTTCATTAAATTGACACAAGCCAGCCACAGCCGCTTTACCTGCTCTGGACTACTCCCTGTCCAACTGGTTTGTTCAATATACCAGTGTGGTTCCGCATTGTTGTGGGGTTCATCTACAAAGGTTCTCTCTCTAACTTCCCTACTGCTGCTGTTTGAGCTCCAAAGCACCACCTTACCATAGACTTTAGGGAAAGAAGGGTGATCCAGCTGCTTCCAGACACCCCAAACTGGAAGTTTCTTTGTAGAATCTGTAGAATTCAGGGACACAGGTGGCTTTGTTTTTTTTTTTTCAAAAGTAAAAACCGTATTACCTGCTCTGTAATGTCCCTGTCCATCATGCTGTGGCAAAATCGGCATCCCTCAAACTTGATGATGTAGTCGAGGTTTATTCCACCATGCAAATTGTCTTTACTCACCAGGCGTATTTTTGGCAAAATGTCAGGCAAGCAAAATCACATTAAATTGGAGATTTATTTGCAGTTTTGCATTTGGTATAAACACATCATTAGAAAGCTGTGCTTTAAAAATAAGAATGCTACCAACAACCATGCAATGTTAAAAGTAATCTGGGCCACGTTAATACAGTAGGTTTTACCAAAATGTGATAAAAATCTGTTGCACCTAGGGGACCCATATCTGACTTTTTCATGTAACTAAAAATATGATTTTTGAAAAAAAAAGCAAAAACATTTTAAGCCTTTAATATGTGGCACTAAATCAATAAGTGTCCATTAATTTTCAGTACCTGAAGTCTGAGGTCATGTTGCATTTTATCCATTTTCTATGTCATTGTCAAGGGTGTAATTAAATATCTCCACAGACGTTACAACAGCAGTAGCTCCCTTTAGTTATCCAGATTTGTTCTTACCTTCTTTGTCTTATTATGATGTGGTAACAACATTGCTGGCTTTGCTAAAAGAAAAGGTATCTGGACAACATTTCGACCCTTAGAAGGCTAATTCATCCTTGAGTTCAATTTTGGGATGCCTGAACATGACATGTAAAATATGCATATCAACTCTTTAAACTTGTGAAAATTTTACTTGAAACTAATAAGTGATTGCCATTATTTACAATTAAATATTCTGTACTGGGCTGTAATGCCACTTACTTGATAAAATATCCCTCCAAGAGCCAGATAAAAACTTAGATCGCAGTTTGGTCAAAGTACGAGCTTGTGGAGACGTTTCCTATTGGCTCTTGTATTTTGCTCAATGTAAAAACATGGGGGTGCTTGTAACCAGTAAAAATCAAGCCCCAAAGTTAGCATACATGTTGGAGATATCATGTTGACAGAGAGGCCAATTATCTGGAATTAGCAGAGCTAAATTTCAGTGAGGTCAAGGCTTCAAAAAAAATTGGGTACTCTTGATGTACAATGACCTTCTGGTAAGTGGCTTAAAGGAAAGAAAAGTAAACATAGTCCTTCTCCAACTTCAGTTCCACTTATTGAAATATTTTTGTAAATATATATATATATATATATATATATATATATATATATATATATATTTTTTTATATTCTGAGCATAGAAAAAGAATGATTCACAAAAATCCCAAATGGCTCCAATTAACAAGAAAGAACAAAACAGAAACCTATTTAACTCAACAGANATAATCTGAGCATAGAAAAAGAATGATTCACAAAAATCCCAAATGGCTCCAATTAACAAGAAAGAACAAAACAGAAACCTATTTAACTCAACAGATAGCTTTGTATCTGAAACTGTTTTACACAAATCTTAATGTATGTTTTTTTCATTATTATTATGAATGGTACAATGCACCCTCATACAGTGGCAAATGGGATTTTATCATCATTTGGATTCATGACATAGCAAACTGATCGGATGTTCATCAACAAACCAAAATGCCAAGTTGACACCAACCAAGTGGGCAGAAAAATTGAAATTAGGTAAAAAAAAAAAGAAAAGAAAAAAAGTTAATTTATGCAGTGAAAGGATAAAGGCACTGAAGCAGAAGTTAAGCAGGATTTCCCTCTCTTAGGCTTGTGATATACATGCCATGCACAAACACAAACTCCGACATAACGATGAGGAGCGGAGATCAAAGCTAAGAAATGTTTTGCCACTGCCGTCCTGGAAGTACTCCAACAACATCAAGAGAAGAGCAAAAGACATCTGAGGAAAAAGCACCTCAAAGTGAATCCATCACACAACTGCAACCGAAAAGCAGACAAGCAAATTCACTGTTGACCCTTTAAGGAATGTGCATGCTGTAGGTACACTGTAGGTCTGTTTGTTCTGTTGAATAACTTTTATGTGAAATAAAGCTAATTTTAGGAATCTGACTAAATAGAAAAAGTTTACGATTTGGTTTTAAGAAATGTTTCTCTCTTAATTCAATTATTTAGTTTTAAGAATTATTATTGCTCTTCAAGCAGTTAACAGCCGTAATTACCTTTTTTTTTTTTTTTTGCAAAAAACATTACAATCAAGGAAAACTTAAAATAATTTTTGCCTAGAAAAGATAAAAAGCGGCTTTATCTATTAAAGATAGCTGTTTCTTTTATGAAGTTGCATCTAATAGAAAAAAACTGAAAAACAAAGAATTTGTAATTTAAAACTATTCTGATTCCAAATCTGTAATTTCATCCCTTTAATAAAATAGAAACGAGAGAACCATTTTCCTCTAGAGCCCCTGAGTGGGGCATCAGACCTCCTGGATTGCAATCCATCTTCAGCTTCAGCAGCTCCTGACATTTTATTTCAGGTATGTTCTTTCAGTTCACATACAATGATGGAATTGATGAATACTCATGGTAATAATGCTCCCCACTTTGTGTTCCATTGTGCCTCCATCCACTCACTCTGTTCACAGCCTTATCTGCTCGCCACCAGGTTATTAGTTCTTTTGCCATTACCATAGCAACAAAGCACTGCTCCTGCCTCACCATCCATTATGTTTCAGAGCCTAGCGAGAGGAGGGGGGAGCAGATGAGATGTAGTGGAGAGGAGGATCAAAGCTGCTTGGTCAGTACGGTGACGGACCAGGATGAAACCAGCAGCGAGGCCCTTTCTACTCCAAACCATAGTGGACCCCCTCTGTGTCTGCTGTGTTTGATCGCAGAAAGCATCTGTGGAGATATCTGTGTGTTTACAGGGCACAGGGCATTTAAATAAAAAGCATTGGAATATGTTCAAGCTTTGCTGCTGCAAGGTCTCATTCGAGCCAGAATGTACACGGAAACAATCAGGTGAAACTCATCAGACAGTTGGCCACAGTAAAAAAATGAAGTTTAAGACATGGTTGCTATCTAAAGAGAGATTTGACCAGGATTCTGGTTTTGTTTGTCTCACAATTTAGACCAAACTGAAACACATAGCATCAGCCTAAAATATCTCCAAACTTAGATTTACATGTACTCTTCTAGATTTGTAGATGAACTGTCTTACATTGTCTGCATAATACAAATACAGTAGATGCTAGTTTTGGCTATTGTGAATTACGTAGATTTATATATATATATATATATATATATATATATATATATATATATATATATATATATATATATATATGATAATTTAATTAACCAATATCAATGTCAGAATTGTATATGTTGCCCTTATTCATTGATTTATTTTGTCCTCTTTCATATTTGCTAGCCAGTACATTCAACAGCCTAAAGCTTAGCGTAGTAAATTGTAACTTTGCAATGGAGTTAAGCACTGTAGTCTCTCAGCTGGAAGGTTTCGATTTCCATGTCAGTCTTTTCTGTGGGTTTCCCTCAGTTTTCAGCCATATGTATTGTGACATGAAATTGCCCTGAGGTGTCTTTGTTTGAGCATGTGTGTTTGTTGGTGTGTGCTTGTGTAGGAGTGTGTGTATTTGCATCGCTGGTTGTCTCATCTGTCTTTTTTCAGGTCTGCTCAGGGAGCAGCCTACCTTGAGTTTCAGACACGTACAACCCTGAACAGCATTAAGTGAGTACAAAAAGTGAATGAATGAAAGAATGAATATTTGCTTTCTTCATACTGTGGTGGTAAAATTAGTTTTGAGATCAGAAAGACTGATCTGCACAACTATCTAAATGTAAATGTGGACATATATTCGACTGAATAACCATGGTTATCCTTCCTCAGACAGGTTATTATTGCTTGAAAGAGCAAATACTGAGTAACTTGAGAGCTCAGACAAGCACAGATTCAGCAGATATGAAAAACATTTGACTAAGAGCTGGATTGTCAGACACGTACAGTCAGTACCAGAGATTTATTGTATATAAAAACATAACTTTCTTTTTTTACAACCTAAAGTGAAATTATATCTTTAGCTTTTTGTTTAGAAATCCTTTCAATTTCCTAAGTGCCAAAATAAAGAGATATTTTATAACATAAATTTGTATCAGTCCTCAAATGTAGAAAAAAGATCCAGCAAATTTACTTCTAAACATTTTGGGAAAGGAAATTGTAAAGGGTTTTAAAATTAGTTAATCAATTCTGGCAAACTATCTGGTAGTTCTGGAGGTGGAAATAGAGCGTCATTGTGGATGTAACGAGTACATTTCTCCAATGTGGGATCCATAAAGTCAATCAATCAATCTTTTTTACTGGGATCAAGGAAACGCTGACTTTTATGTGATTGACTTGAGGCATATTTATACTTCGAAGCTAGGTGGTGTGCGTAGGAGTCGCAGTCGACGCAAAGACACCTGGATCCCCGCTCTTTTTCCCCCTCATGTCCCTCCGTAGTCGGAAAAACTTTCCCCCACTTGCTCATCGCCTCGGCCATATCTAGACCCACAGCTAGTTGCTGATTGGCCCTCTTGCGTTGTGGCATGGAATATAACACAATGCAGACCATGCTTCAAAATTGAGCATAAATCAAAAATGTCTGCGTCAAGCTTACTGCAACACACTGCTGCGGGGAGTATAACCAGCCCTTTAGACTGAGACCATTGTCGGAAGGTGGAGGGAAAACCTTGAGGATTTCCTCAACCTGGCTGACATGTCTTCGGTGGTGGAAGCAGAGACTGGGTGCTCAGAGCCAGACTTGTTCATTACTGGGCCACGCTATTGCGTGAATTTGAACATTCACACCATTGCCTGAATGTCCATGTGATTGTCGAATGTCTGCTTCAGGAGCAGCAGTATTTTTTTCGTGCTGTGGAACACTTGATGAGCTCTACAGCCTCTGTTAAGAGTTCATGGGAGTTTGCACAACTGGAGAAAGCATTCAACCATATCCCTTGTGGTTCCCTCTCTGGGTGGTCCAGAAATAAGAGTCGAACACCTTTAACAGGAGCCGTCCAGTCACTGTCCAAGCGGAGCACAAATCTGGTCCGCTTTAATGGCATTAAGTTAGACCTGTTCCTAGTGCACACAGCTGTGGCCTGTATCCAGTCCTATTCATAACCCTTATGGACAGTCTGGTTTGGGGACCAACAGATTTTGTCCCTGCCTTTTACAGATTACGTGGTTCTACTGGTTCCTTTCTGCCAAGACCTACATTATGTGGTGGGGCAATTTGTACCTCAGTGGCTGGGATGAAAGTTACCATTTCACTGATCTGTTGTGGCGAAGAGAGAGCTAAGCCAAAAGAAGAGAGAGCTAAGCCAAAAGGCAAATCCCTGATTTACTGGTTGGTCCACTTCCCTAACATCCCCTATGGTCATAAAATCAGAATCATGTCTGAAAGAATATATGATATGAGATTTCTCTGCAGGGTAGCCAGGCACTCCCTTAGAGAACAGTGTTGTGTCTGAATGTCCGCCCTAACCCCTAACCTCTCATCACTATAGAGAGCAGGGACTATATAGTGGACTTCATAGTATTCAGATCATCACTACTTATTGCTCCCCTTGTTCATGGGACTCTGGCTACAAGCACAGTGTCTGTGCCATCTTGTTGTCTCTTGCCCCGAAATCAAACTACCGGTACATTAAGTTTGCAAAGCATTCTGGGATATATCTACTCTAGTCTAGTGACCATGGATGCCAACTACTTTTCAAGGTGCCTTATGGGAAATATTGACTGCTAGTTTTTCATACACCTGACATTCAGACACTCATTTAAAATGGCATAACGTAGAAAAGGATGAGGAGGTGGTTGGCCCAGGAACACCTCAGACTTCCCCCAGGGGAGCTTGAATAGGTTTCTGAAGAGAGGGCAGTCTGAAAATCTTCCAGACATGTAATCCAGTCCTGGATAAACGGAAGATGACAAATACTAGTATAACTACTGCTGCTCTTCAAACCTCTATGTGTGACATCATATAGAAATCAGTCATGTTGAAGAGATGGTCATTCAATAATTGTGGATGTGAACTACTGTGAAATAACAAATTCAAATAAATGTGTTTGTTATTGGGGGAAACGTTTTCAGGACTTTGAACCAAACTATGCTGTTTTTTACATGGCAAATTTAAAGGAATTAAAGCTCGTTTTAATGTAATTTAAAGACACTGTATTCAGTGTCTGTTATTGGTAAATTTGTTTATTTCATTCAGAAGAGAGAGACTGTCCCTGCTTGGCAGACTTGCAGTTCAGCTTTTGCCCATACTGAAAAGTTATCGTTGTAAAGACCAAATATGTGTATCCATCTCTTTTTCCTTTAAACCTGACTAGTCATAATTTAAGATATAGTTGTCTAATCCAGTGTCTTAGACAGTGTTTAAAAGTTGCTGTTCTCATAGCTCATACAAGCTTACTGAACCCGAACATCCACTCTAACCCCTAAATCACTCAATCACTATGTAGAGCGGGGACTAAATAGTCATAGCAAACTCAGTTAACTGACCGTTTGGACAGATGATGACTGCTTTTTGCTCTATTGGTCAGGTAACTCCTCCTTCACTGGTGCCTGCGTCATCTTTGTTATTAGTCGCCGCTGTCGTAGCAACAGTGGGCCGCTTTTACAGCACTCCTATAATCCTTTGCGAGGAGAGCTCTTTGGGCAAAGCATTCTGGGATATATCTGATTCCTCTGAGGCTTTTCTTTTCTTCTCATACACTTAGTAGAAACCTTTTCTCTTACAAACTCAGCCATTTTCCAAGAACCGTGGTGAAAAAGGTGAGCTTCAAAGCTAGTCTGAAACCATAGCTCACCACAGATACGTATATGACCGAAAGTGTGTATGTGCAGAAAAATATAGCTAACAGGATGAGCATGTAGGACGGCCTTACGTAAACATATGACCAGAATGATCGACAATTAGGAGGACATCTTATTTAGATGATCCACATATATATATATAAGACTACTCTCTATACCTTTAACTCTGAGTGGAAATGGAATCCACTTTTATTTTTCTGATTTAAAATCACAAATCAGCAAAAACAAGCCCCCAAAAATTGTTAATAATAGCTTACCTAAAAGCACTAAATAAACAGAAAAAATTATCTAGACTGAAGTTCTTAAGTGGGTTGAAGTTGCAAGTGAGGTGGTTTACCATCTCCCCTAAGCTTTCGTGTATGACACAAATCCAACAGAGAAAAGGAGTGGGACCAGATCAGTAAGCAACATTAAGAAAGGCCGTGAAGCATATGAAATGTGCCAGTTAAAGAGGAAAGTGGAGGAAAAAATTAGGAAAGCTACTTAGAGCCGAGCAGCGCCACTTAGGCCCAATTAGAATGCATATTTTAGGTGGAGTTAAGCCTGGTGAAATATTCATGATGTGCCTCATGCTGCTGCTGCAGAAGTATAAATTTAATGGGTAAATCATCCTCTGGGAGGCGCCATCTGACCATGAAGTGCGATAAGAAGAAAGTGCTGCCAGTGGTGCTTGCTGCAAATAGAAGAGGATGAAGGGAAAGTAAGGCAGGTATGATGGACAGATATAAAAGAAAGAGAAGGTATCTTATCACACTTTGATCCTCAGTGATGTAAGAGAGGAACAGAGACAGTAACAGCACTTCCAAAAAATTCATTAATGTATACAAACCTCTAACACCCCACAGCCTCCAGTCGTTGCTCATTATGAAAATCACAACAGCATAAAGGTTGAAACCCACTCAGTTCTTCTCTGTGTGACAAAACGGTCACTTCTTATTCGAAGCACGTCAGAGCTGACTGACAGCAGAGAGACACACAGATGAAACTCTAAAAAGCGCTGGCGAATTATTACAATCTAACGACTAGCATTATGTATGCATGCATCCATCACAGGGGAGCTTAATTACCTTCAGCTTAGATTAAACAGTTTTCAGGACCAAATGTCCAGACATTTGTGTCAGGTGCATGCAGCACATTTAAATTCTTAGAAGTTGCTAATACTGAAGCAGGGGAAAGTCTTAAATGTATAAGCACACACACAAATAGGAAAAACAAACGGGCATTTTTATTTCACACATCCTCATGACATATCTTTCATATTTGTTTACATGCATCCATGTAGGGCCTATACATTTAGGATACTTAGCTAAAGAAGGTTAAAAATAAGATTACGATGAGGTGATGTATGTATATAGTATATTAATTGAGTTTTTTTTTAAGTAGCATTAAACAAGAAGGAAGATTTTTTGAGATAATGCAGGTGACCCATCATTTCTGATCAAACTGTTGAGTAAAAAAATGTCCTTTATTAATAGCTGATGCATTTCAGGGTTAACAATGCAGAGAAGAAACTTTGCAGTAACCTCCTCCAAGGGTGATATCAATGACTCTGGGCTCTGAGGTGTCTCACAAGGGCCATCACACAGTATTAACATAGATTTGTAATCAGATAGATCCGTTTTCTGGATCTTTGTGGAAGACATAGAACAATTAGAGGAATGAGCCTGTTGTCAGCAACAAGTCCTTGTAGCCAGAGTGGGTGATGGGTACCAGGAATGAAGTCAATTTTCCTTTTCTCTGGTGGCAGAGTTAATACAGAAAAGTCCAGTGCTGATTTTCAAGCAACAGACACTGTCTCAAAAAACATACATTCCAAAGGCAAAGCTGAAGGACAGTAACTTACAGCTACCAGCCCAACTGCTACTCAAACATGTTGTCAGTAGATGCAGTGTTCTGACAAATGAGAGACAAAAAATGACAATTCCATCTGAGTACCTTTGGAAACTTTAATCTGTTTGCAGGAAGAAAGTCACATTTGAAACTCTTCATAACCTGATATTTTCTATGATAAACTGAAGTAACACAGAGTCTAAGAAGTGTTACGAAAAAAAAAATAAACATGAAAAACTGTTTTTTTTAAGAGGATGCCGGAAAACCTGCCTGTTGATGTGTATAACCTGTTTTTTTATTTCTGCCATGAGTGTGACTATTAATATAGATTAATTAAGCCCAATGTTATTATAAACAAGAGTCGAGGCAAGTTTTTGTTTTTTATATAATCATTCATTATTATGTTAATTAAAATTGCTTCACATGAAAATAAAAGAATAATGTAACGTGAGAAGATGTAAAAAAATACTAGAAAGAACTAGTATTAAAAAGATAAGTATTCAAGTGCATCTAAAGAAAATAAGCTAGAGCATACTGAACATGTTTTTCAATAAGAGGCAACGTTGCAGTCAGTAAGATGTAAGGTCTTTTGCACTGATTTCTCAGTTTCTGTTTGAGAACAATAAATATTTAAATCCTTCCTAAATTTTAATCAAACAAGTCTTGCAGGGGTTCTCAGATTTAATAACCTGAATGAACAAAGATGATGTGGAGTTAATGCAGTCAAATGTCAATCTCTTAAATATTTGTCCATCTCTTCTGAGCTTTCAGTTCACAGAAAGCAGCTTTTGGACTGACCTTAACTCCTGACTACACTAATCACACACTATGCAAATAAAACTCGCAGAAATGTCCATAAATACCCCTTACTTATTGATAATCTAAAACATGTACAGTGTAAAAAGTACATTAAGGATATCTGTTTATGCCACAGGAAAAGTAAAAATTAGTTTTTATTCAGGCCTTTACTCTTTAATTTCACCACAAAAATAATGAAAATGACTTAATTTCAGATAATCAGAAGTTAAGATGGACAGTTTCTTGTCTTTTGTGTCACTTTTGTGATTCTGCTTCCCTGTTCAGATTTCCTGAACCTGCATCCACTGCCCGTCTGGTTTTTGAGAGTGCAATTTAAACCGTTTGTTTGGGTGCTCTCTCTATCCTCCTTGTGTTTCTGCTTGAGGATTTTGATGGTGTGGAGGCTACAAGGGGTGCTGACCTCGATGTGGCAGATGTTTTCTGTAGTGAGGAACGGACACTCTGCTCAGACAAGGACAAAGTCATAAAAAAGTCTACTGGCTTTCTGAGAAGTTCTCAAGGTTCTCTGTAAAAAAGTGTTTATTTGCTACTCACATGAAGATGTCTAAGGTGCTTGTCCTTGGCCACCTTCTGTGCAGTAAATGTCAGCTTGTAATGAAATCTTAGAGCTTTTAGCATGCAAGCATTTAAGATACATTTAGTCTGGGTATCCATGGAATACATACACTTTTGCGCTTCACCCTCGTGTTTCACTTTACTCCCCGTTTGCCATAAAGGGTCAAATTTATCCATCAATTCCAAATAAGAAGCAGACTTATTGCACTTGTAACAACCTCATCTCTACAGGTAAGTAAGATATGTATGCTAGGATATCCCAAAAGGCAAGACATAGGTATAAGGTAAAAAAACAGAAGTCAGAAAAGGTGTGGGGAATGGTGGTAACTGGAAGATGCCCACCCTAAGAGCTAAAAGGGTTTAAAAAAATACTATATTGCAACACTTTCATAATTCTTAAAAATGGTTTCAAACAAGAGAAGATAGACACAAGATTTTCAGCATAACTTTATTTAATCACTTGTGACTTTACTTTTGAATTTAAATGCAGTTTATTTTTTCATTATTTTAGAGTGATTTACTTGTGGAAAGTGAAATATGTAAACCACATGCAAAGTGCATTATAAATAAAATGTAAGCTACTGCTGTTATCATTATTATTCCCTAATACTAACCCTCTCCAACTAAAATACAGAGCTGCTTCATATGATAAGCACATGATAAATATTTATACGTGCTCTTGTAGTAGCAACAAATAAAAGTTTTAAATGCAAAATACAATATAGAGAAAGAAGCATAAAACATAAGCATTCCTAGTAAGCACTTCACTTTTTTGATTGTCTTTTTGAACTTAACCTTTTTTAGAGTCACTTCATATTGGCTTATTTTTCTTCTATCACCTTTTGCTTTTTAATGTGCCGGTTTTTTAAATGTTTAGGTTTGTTCTATTATGTGGAGATCACAATTTCTGTCTCACACTATAACAGCTTAGCAAAAATAAATTGTCCACACTAAGGGCATATGTAATCAGAGGTTGGTTAGCCACAGTGGTTTGCAAAGTGCTAACATGTTAAATAGCTTTAAATGTTTTAAAATATTTATGATTGTTCAAATGCATGTTGTGACAGAGTCTCTGTGTTGGTATAAAAGTTTACCAATTTCCGGATGCCTCTGACTTGTTTAGCAATGTTTTTAGTTTAAAATATGTCCACACACTAGGCATATGTGATTAAAAGTTGGTTAGTAACATTGCTGTTCTCAATGGTTGCCAACTGGCTGGTGAGTGGAATTGGTTTTCTGAGAGGAGCCGTGTCTCATCACTCAGCATCTCATGAGATGATTTACATTCAGTAAATACATTCCAGAGTTAGCTAGCGGAGCAGCCAGCAGAGTCTCTGAAGACCTTTTAGCAGACAACAATAAAGGACAGACATAGTTTATTGATCAAAATGTACATGGGTTGGAATGCAAATTTTCCATCCTTCAAATACATTGATATAAGATCTTATACTGAAACAGGAACAGATCAGCCTCATCTGTATTCCTAACATTAAAAAGAGATCCGTTTTCTTTTAATTCAGTTTCTCTTCAATGGCTCCCTTTGAAATACTGACTATAATTTGATGTTTTCCTCTTATTGTACTAACCCTAAAAAGATCTGATTGTTCGGTATGTTTCTTAAAAGGCACTTTGCTTTTGGTTAGCTTCTAAAATAAGAACAGGTGGCCGGTCTTTTAGTGAAAAGATTGCTTACATGTGGAAAAAAACAAACCAAAAAAACTTTCTGTTTTAGTCCTTAAAGAAGATACAGTGTCTACTTCTAAGACTAGGCTTGAAAACCCTTCCTGTTGTAAAATTGACTCATGTTATACCAAACTATCTTTTTAGTTATACTGCGATATGCTCCTAAAGAACATCCAAATATTTTCCCTCACTCTGCCATATTTTCCTTTTAACCTCAAATTTTGACTTTTTTCTGTTATGAACTTTATGCTTATTCAAATTGTATTTTCTCTTTATGATAGAGAAAGCTTATGATTCATTGTGACACTGTCCTGGAGGGGGTGCAGGATAAGAATCAAATTTGAGCTTCTACAGTATGTCAAAAAACTCATACACGGTACAGTGTTTTACCTGAGGTTGGAATTGGTTCTTTAATGTAGAAAGAATATTACTTATCTCTAACTTTTTTCCCAGGTCTTATCCAATGAGACTTTATGAGTATCCAAATTACAAATTGCTGTATTTTTGAAGCCTATGGTAACGCAATTTGTTATTACATTTTCTGTCTTGTAGCAATTCATTAACAATTGTTAATAAGAACATGCATGTCTTTACATTGATTGCATATTATTTTGTATAAGTTTAAATAAGTTATGGGAAGCCTTTAAAAATGTTGTTTGTCACCATATGATGGATCACCATCTCTATGTAATAAATCATAAACAAAACATTTAATGCTTCCAAATTACTTACTGTAGATTTAATCAAAGACTTCTTGTTGACAGCTATAAGCAAACTTGCTGAATTTAATGCTTAGGAATAAAAACTTGAAAATTGTAACAGTATCTTGAAAATTTTTTAGTCAACAACTCATCCCTCTGGCCTTATTAATTACAATAATTAGAATATAGTACAAGAGCACCCTGTATGATGCCTCATTTTGTGTCTCTGGTGAAATTGTTTTTTAATTTTTTTGTGATAAGGAATATTTATTGGAGTGTGGTGCCTGTAAGCTTTTATCTTAATTTTTGAGGTGTCCCCTGCTTCTCCATCCAATCAATGTCTTCTTTATCACATGTCTACTATAAAGCTGCTAGGTATGTAAAATGTTTTAAATACAAAAGCAATAAGTTGTGTCCTGTTTTCCAGAGTTTCACTCAATCTCTATCCTAGGAATAAGTATTGACTAAAATTTTACTGAAACTAACTGTAAGCACCGTCTTTCACCCTACCGTAAACACGCTTAGAGCTTATTTTCTTAGCTGCGCTATTCCTAATAGATTTAGCCAATAAAGTAGCTACTACTGCCATGAACGTTTTTACCTTTCTTTAACATTGAAAGCACTACTAGCCCAGAGCAAATTAGTCTACTCAAATAATCTTTAAAGTTAAGCCCAATCACCGTTCAGTCACCCTTCAGATCTAATTCTTTCACATATAATTTTCATAATCATAGAGCAGGGTTGTAACATGAACGGAACATCACTTTCTAGCAAAGCTCTTTCTTCATCACAAAAAAAAGCCCAACAGCACCTGGATTACTGCTGATAAGGTCCAAATGCATTCACCCATTGCCTGTTCCAACTCATATAAAAGACAGAGATGCTTGAATAACGTTGACCAAACCACCTCTTTCTAGCTAACAACAATGGCCTCATACTAAAGGCATGCACATTCCCTAAGAATCAGCCTCAAACCAGATATAGCCAATGTTGGTTTAATCAGAGAAAAAATATTAGAGATCAAGAAAAACTTGTACTAAAGATACAACAGGTTTTATATGTAAAAGACAGTTATATGTACAGAAACAATATTTACAGTGGCAGAATAGGTACATCTAAAAACCTGTGCAGGTTGTCGAGCTCCAAAAACATATCACATCTCTCTCCAGGTAACAATCAACAGTTTAGTAGGTTTCAAGCTTCAGAGGGTAGAACCCAGGCAGTCAAAAGAAATAGGAACATTTTGTGTTACGAGAACAATCAAGACCCTTAGACTGCAGCAGCTCCTGCTGCTGCAGGTCTGAGCCAGACATTCTGGGAAACATTTACACATCAAGTAAAGACTTGATCTGTGTCACTTTATCAGAGCTGAGAAACAAGCTGACAGGTGAGCGTGATCGCACTCCTCTCGTCTCATCGTGTCACATATTCAAAGAAGCGGGGCTTTCATTTGCCTTATAACTTTGTGTCTTTGGTTTTTACTCTTTAGAGATGAACACTTTTTTAAAAGGAGATTGAAAAACTTGATTCTCCACCAAATTCACAGATTTGACGGTGGAGTGTTAAAAAGTGTTACACACCAAGCAAAACTTGGTTAAAAAGAAACTGAAAAGACGTACAATGTAACGTAAAAACCCTTTATTTTCAGATTATTAAAAAGACGGTGAAAACTGCGTTTGCAATAGCTTTTTTACTAAATCAAGGCTATGATGGACCTTCCAGATTTAGCCTAAAAACCAATGTCTAAATGACATCAGGTGTGGCAGGAGTACTGATTCATTGTGACTTAAAAGGTTCATATGTATATATTTTTCATATGTAAGCACTGCCAAAGCAGGGAAAAAAAGAAACTAAATTATTATGAATAACATGATGTAAAATACCTCAAGAGAAACATGCACATTAAAGTTTAAACATGTTTTTGAATAGTAAGAGGAAACTGAAATAACAGCACAGAAGCCTACCCCTCTGCCAGTTGAGGCTAAAAAAAGTTTAGGAATAACAGAACTATCAATAAAAAATTCAGATTATCAGGGCAAAATGTTATGATAAATAACAGAGGAAAAACACAAATCAATAGACTTACCACTAAAAAGAATGCAGTAAAGAGGTGGTAAAGATTATATGCTAAATTGAAGATTTCGATATGTACAGAAGCATTTAAAAATAAAAAAAAATTAAATAATGATGTAATTCTTCCAAGTGTAATTAAGACTTAGGTTACCGTGGTGATCCTTTCTAAGAAAATCTGTTTTTACCTTAAAGAAAGCAGAATAGATAGTTTAGAGTAGAAAAGCCATGTAGGTAATAGAGTGGAAGTTAAAATGGGAGGGGCTGTAAGACATGCACTCGCTGAGGCAGACAGGAAGCCACGGCGGCTCCACGTGTTAGCTGGAAGAGGCCATTTAATCATGTTTCAGTAGCAGTTGGTGGTGAGTAAGCAGCAGATGCCTCACCATCCGCCGGCGATTAATCCTCCCACTGGCCGTCGCTTGGCAGCCCCTATCTTCCACCATTACCACAGTGTCAGACAGCGGGAACACACGGCTGAGGTGAAGGTGGAATAGCGGCAAGCTGAACAGATGCTCCACAGGAGGGCGTTTCCCTCTGTTTCCCCTAACCCTCAACGACCAGTCTGCTTCTTGGTTGTTGTCCTCTTGCTGTACATTGTGGTACAAGCAGCTGTTTTTTTTTCATCTCCCCTGCAATGTTTCTCAGGGTATATATCCATAAGGAATATGAAAAAACAAACAAACAAAAAATAAAAAAGACTAAAAGAAGCTTAAGCAAGCTTTTGTGCAATAGATTACAAATAACCTAATAATGGTCATGGAGAAGCTACTTGTATGAAGGTATAATAAATGTTTAAAAGGTATAGCTCCAAATCCACTAAGATTTCTCTAAAGAGGAGAAATGACTGAGAGTTGGAGTGAACTAAGTTTTCTGTGGCTGTAAAATCCTAGTTTGTGAGCCCAGTCACTTTCTCAGCTGTTGTAGCACACTTGCCAATGAGCAAACTAAAATAGGCTCTTACACTTCCCTTTGCTCATACAAATAAGACATTTGCCTTTTAGGAAATATTTACTGTTACGTCAAATTCAGAAAGTTACAATATGGAAGCTTAACAATGTAAATGACAGCTGAAAAGTTATATTGTTTTTTTATCTCATGAATCTAACAGTTGCATCAAAGAATTCATACTGTACAAAATTCATTGCTTTTTCTGTTTAAATGATCTCTTCCTGGTTCAGCTTAACTGATCTTCTTGTACAAGCTAAAGGAGCCAGTTGTTTGTATTCTGTGACTCAGCTGGAGGGTTATCATGTCCTGACAGCAGCAGCACTTTTGGCTGCAGAGGCTGCCTCCTTGCATACTGTCAGCAAGTTGATGCATGTTGTGCAAGGCTGCGTTGTTGGGGGATGAAGAACAAGCATGATGCTTGATGGTCACCGAGACAAAAATAGGCAGCCAAACTTGTTGTGTGTCATCACGGCAGCAGGAACATCTGGATGGCTGCAGAGGTTGTAATCTTGCTGACATACATATGTGCACATGGATATTCAGGAGTCCTCAGAAGCAGGGAGAAGCAGCTGCTGCCTGAAGCTTGTTAATTTACTTCTCCAAAGCCAGACAAGCTCCTTTCCACTAACTCGATCCACAGGGGTCAGAGTGAGGCATGCTGCAACACCTTTTACTGATGTTTAGACTATTTACTAACCCAAACCAATGGTTAGGTGAACTGTGATGTCTTTTCACAATCAGCTCACTTTATTTAGAACTAAATTCAACTATGAACATGGTCCCAGATTTTAACATAGTTTGAGAAATAACAAGCTAAAGCTGAATTAAGTCGAAAATCTCAGGTTCTTATAATAATTTGGATATCAGAGTCACAACAGTTTCCAAGAAATTCTGTTGTGATCGAAATAATTCCAACTGTTTTCTAGTGCTTTAGCTTATTTGATGGTCAGCATGTGCTGTAAGCCAAACATGCTGGTCCATGTAAAGCCAGCTTTGATGCAAGGACTTTTTTTGTTTTTAATACATACATGCTCCATAAAAGAACAGTTGCTCTCAAGCATTTACAGAACAAAAAGCTACAATTTGACAGCAGAGCTATGGTCTGAAAGCGCTTTCACCTCTGGTGTCTTCATGTGTGTTTTTTTTTTTTTTAAAGATCCAATTACCCAGAGATTCCAATGGCTGTAAATCCTCAAAACCCCCTCCACTAAGTTTAGGATGAGGCTGCTGAGGATCAATACAGTGCTATAGAGGCTAGGCATTCTGCTATTCAGCAGCCAAGTGAATGGTTGTCTGCTTGAATAATACTCTCTAGTATTTAAACCACTAGTCCCTGTATAAAGGATATGGTTGAGACATTTTAATTTCTAAAAATACTCAAATGAAAAAGTGAAATACATTTTAATCACTTCCAACCACAATAGAGATAGTTTTGGTAAAAATGTGGACTTAAAGAAGTCAACCAGCAAACAAAAATTCATCACAGGGGACATGAGGGGTCTAACGAAAACAGTTGACAGCATGATACAAACATGACAGTTTGTCCTTCACAGGTATCAGTGTTTTATTTTGGTTCAAATTACTGTGATACCTCTGTGCTTTCAAAAACATTGTTGACCAGACTAAAAAAATTAAATCTGGATCTAAAATTGGTCTATATAAGGAGTGTTCTGATATTTAAAGGAATGACCCCATATATTCATATTTAGTTGATCGAGCTTGTACAGTTTTTAAACACTTCTATTTTACTATACATTTGCTGTTGTCAAAAATATCTTAGATTCAGTTGTCATGTTGCCTCACTAAATGTTAAACTATTGTAAACATCATGCTATACTGCAATACTACCGGTACGATGCCACTATACTACCAGGAGGACCCGGGCTGAAGAGGAGGCTCTGGAGGAGGGCCGGGAGGCCGGCAGGGAAGAAGAGTTGCTGGAGGATGGCAGAAGGCCGGCGGCAAAGAAGAGTCTCTGAAGGATGGCCGGCATGCCAACGTCTCAGCAGCAGGAGCCTCGGAGTCCGCCGTCTTAGCAGCAGGAACCTTGGAGACCTCCGTCTCAGGAGCAGGAGCCTTGGATGCTGCCGTCTCAGCAGCAGGAATCTTGAAGGCCGATGTCTTAACAGCAGGAACATTGGAGACCGCCGTCTCAGCAGCAGGAGCCTTGGGGACTGCAGTTTCAGCAGCATGAGCCTTGGGGACAGCTGACTGCGGCAAAGGATCCTACAAAGAGGCTGCACAGGTTGACACCCATGAAAAGGCGGCGCAGCTTGACACCCACGAACAAGAGCCATTGTAAACTCACCAAGAGGCACAACAGATGGCAAGGGAAGTTCATAGAGGGGCCTTTAAGATGCATCCAATGAGGGGTCTTTAGGAAAAGGAGTGCCCACTGAGGGGCCTTGATGATGAGGAGTGCACACTGAGGGGCCTTGAAAATGAGAAGCGCCCACTGAGGTGCCTTGAAGACAAGGACCTCACACTGAGGTCTGATTCACAGAATAACCCATCATGGGTTTCAGGGGTCTCTGGATGGCACAGAATGGGCTCAGGGGTCTCAAAAGAGGGAACAGTAAGGAGATCAGATCCTGGAGAGGGAACACTAAAGGGGACTGAGCCTGGAGATGGAACACTAGAGGGGTCTGACTGTGGAGTAAGTTGTTGGTCGTGGATGAGATGGCTGAGACCACAGAGAAAACTGACATGGGTTGGTGGGGGAGTATGGTTTGCATCAGGCTAATCAGGGGAGCTCTGAAACCTCTAGATCTAATCCACAAGGAAGTTGTGTGAAAGTGATCATGAGCTGGCCCTGTTGTGCATTCAGTTGCTTCATTTCCTGTTACAATAATGGCTGTTGCTACTCCTGTTTGTTGATGTGTCTCTCCTGGGCGCCCAGGGGATTCAAAATTGAGTCAGAGTCTGCTTGGTCTATGTTTGCAGAAGGAATGGAAATGGAGACTGACACAAAAGAGCAACAGAGGGTAAGAAATACATAAGAACTCAAATACAACCAAAAACAACTAGAATAACACAAAATGGAAATAAAACTGATGAAAACTCAAAAAGAAAACCTAAACTAAACCAAAACCATGACACCGATGGAGCAGGCTGAAACAAAATCTGTAGCGTCTTTATTCATAGACTGCAACCAGAAATAGCATCATTTTAGATTGATGATATAAGAAATAGGAGGAGTGAGCTCACTGAATGGCTTCTGAACAAACTGTGTAGGGTACAAACTGGTGATCAGTTGGTCCCCCACCAGGATCTGGTTATGTGATGAGGGCTCGTTAGATAGATTAAACCATCAATACAGGACTACGGCAGAATAGTGGTTTTGAAATCTGATGTTTCTTTATCAGAATGTTATGTGGAGATTGGATCTTGCTTTACATTTTTGGAACTAGGGTGATAGAGAATGTTGAGATTGAATCAGGAAAATAAGAGAGACCAATGGTATTGACAGGAAAATAAGTGTTAAGCTGTTTGCAGATCAAAATCTGCAAACAGCTAACAGTTTTTATGGTAGGTTCAGATTATGACAGGGAGATCTGTGCCTTCCAGCAAAAGTCTTCTTTCTTAAAATAATAGTTTTATTGCCAGAAGTCCTTGGTCACCAAAATTATTGTTTTAAGTGAATTGAATTATGGGATCTGGGTGAGGAAAGTTTGCTTGGACAAACCTCTCTTTAAGATGGTTGGATACCTGGCTGCTTTCCGGACTTCCCTTGAAATAAGTCTTAGTAGAGGTGACCCAAGTGATGGGAAGTTGACGATGAAGCTAGTTTAAAGTGTGTGTAAGTTTTTCTACATAGAAAGATTATGATCAAAATCACATTTATATTATATATTATTTCCATATTTCCTCTAATGATGAAAATAAATATTTTTTATTCTCAATTTATTAAATTTTTTCTGCCAATGCTAACATTCTCTGACTCATCCTGTTCCTGCTGGGTAATGCTCATTTGACTGTACATGCATTACAACTTCCCTCACTTCCACTGCACAATTTTGGCACAAAACAACAGTATGTGGCTGGTCGGGCCAAAACTGCAGTGCACCAGCCCACCAGGCTTTGTTTGGAATGCTCCATGGCCAAGCTAGCTCTGGTCATGAACCATAACCTTAGAAAATCAATGCATCCAAAATTTAGAGTATTGAGCTCTATGAGAGCTAACCACACAACCCAACTACAGTACATGTTGTGCCCAACTATGGTCAGAAACAGATGCTATGTATACACCACAGAATATTTTCACCTTAGAAAAAAATAACAAAAGGTTTGAGAGAGCCACTCTCAAATGTGGTACTATAATGGAAGTGTATCCTTTAGCTTTTTAATGATGACAGAAAGCCAGCAGCATCAATTATTTTATTGTTGTTTTGTTTTCGTTCTTTTTGGGGGGGTTTAATTAAAATTTACCTGGCCATTTTAGGTTGAGACTGGCCCATCATGCATTGATTGAAAGATGTTTACACCTATGAATAAAAAAATTAATAGTGTTACTGCTTCCATGCTGTCTTTTTGGTGTATATGTACTTGCCAATTAAAATTATCTACACCATATTCTTAAGAGATTATTTAATCATCTGTATGTATTTATCCAATTATACCAAAATATTGCATATTAGAAAAGAGATTTCTTTCCCTCTTAAGTTTACCAGTGTGCATGAGTCACAGTTTGGTTTATTTTTTCCCCAAAGCACCTATTTTAGTTGAAAATGTGCTAATCTTTGTTTATCTTCCATAGGAGCATCCAGTGCTAAATATTATGAGAAAAAGAGAATTAATATATCTTCTCAACTGAAATTGAGGTGTGGGTTATCTTCAAAGTAAGTGGTATTTAGTAGTTTTTGAGCTAAGCAGGCATTCTCCTCTTCCTCCTCTACCTCTTCCTGCAGCGCATTCAGTAGCTAACCAAGTTATGTCTGAATCAGATTATCAATTTCTAGGCTAAGTTGAAATCTACAGATTGCAAGCAGAAGCAAGAGTGACGGGCTAAGGAGCATGCTGTCAGGATAGATTGATGGAGCTGCTCATTCACAGCGACAACAGGCCCATTTATAAAGCAGTAATTGCTGCTGTGATATCGACACTCTTCCTGCTTCGACCTTAACTCCCTGCCGCCCTCCTCCACCCCCTCCTTCTCCTCACATTCAAATTCATCTGGCTCAAATAATGGCTTCATCTTTTTCAAGAAGTGCATTTTGTTAGTCAAATAGCTTATTTACTTTGACTTAGGGTTCTGATTGCCATTTAATAATACAATCATGAATTTACAGACCCCTGTAATAAAGCAGACATAACTGCAACTGAATATAAAAAAACCAAAGCTTTTTTCTATCAAAACTGTAAATTGCACTTCATGCTGTTTACATTTGGTTTTGTGAAAGACTGGCATTACCACAGAATACTGCAGAAATTTGACAAACCTCCTTCACTGTAAAATAAGTAAAGTCAATTTCAGCTAACAATCTTAGATTAAAGTTCAAGATGGAACATTTAATATGACAATGACTTGAAACATGTGGCCAAGTTAACAAAGAAGTACATCAAAAGCAGCAGATGAATGACTTGGAGGGTTCTCGGCAGGGCAATAATTCTAATTTTAAAGAGATATTCCTAAAACCCCTAGAATACCAGGTGTCCAACTTAAAGCCACACCTTGCATCATTCTTTGGCAATGACATTTTCAAAATTTAGTACCATGATATGCTACAAATGCTAAAGCACTTTATGTGCAAACTAAATCTCTGGTCTAAAAAAAAAAATCTAAAAAAAAAAACACATCAATTACTTCCAATGCTAAAATATTTTGACAAATAAGTCCAGAACCTGTATTTCTTTGTGGATTTTTGGAAATAGCATGATTGTTATCTCTGGATCCCTGTCTTTTTAATTATATGTACAACCTATCATGTTTGAGTTTAACAGGTACCTTGGCATGATGAAAACTTACAAATGATGTGGCACAAAGGAACAGAAGAAATTATTAAGGCGATTAAATTCAAATCAGAATTGGAGGATATGCCAGTAAAACTAGGCAAAGGAACAAACCACAAGAGAGTGGACTGGATAGATACAATTGGGAGTAAATGCAAAAAGTGAGTCAAAACTCAGAAGAAAGTATCAGCCTTTTTGAGACCTTTCCTCCAAAGCATCTTGGGATTTTGTTGTGGTGGCAAGAAAGCACAAATATAGCAGAGGCACTGTGCGAGGAAGCAGAGTTATGTAACCAACTGAGAATGAAAAGTAGTGATCATTTGACTGAACGGTTAGTTCACCATAAACTCCATATTCCCTGCTCTATATAGTGATTGATGGATTTAGGGGTTAGGGTGGAGTTTCGAAACAGCCATGGAGACCAGTGTATTAATCAGGGCATGATGGGGAGCAGCTGAGGTAAAGGGTAATAATAATAATAATAAACATAATAATAATAATAATAATAATAATAATAATAATAATTAAACTTTATTAATCTCACATTGGAGAAATTGGAAATCCATCCCCTTGGGGAGCAGTGGGCTGCCATTGGGTGGTGCCTGGGGAGCAGTGTGGGGTTAAGGGTCTTGCTCAGGGACTCAGAGTGCCCGCTGTGGGGATCCCACAGGGTACTTGCACCCTTCCCAGAGCACAAGCGCACTGCTCTAACCATTAGGCCAAGACTCCTAAAGGAGGAGAAATGAGGAAGGCAGGCTTATAAACATGAATGGAGCTGATGTTAGACACAAATAATTAATCAAACCATGGGGGAAATCAAATAGTGGATTCAAGAATTTATATCACATATATCACATTTATTGGATTCAAGAACAGAACTGAATAATAATGCTTAGTGTTACAACCCGTCTAGGGTTGCCAGACCATAACATATTAAAGAGCTGATCCATCCTCTTCCCATCCCAAGCAGCTCACACAGACGAAGTTGTACATGTTTAGAAAGTAGTTTATTTACAAAGAATAAAATAGTTCTAATGTTACAACATAAATGGAGCAAATGGCATCAGAGAGAGCTATGTGCCGAAAATAGCAAACAAAAGTTAACTGTCTAAAACAAAGAAATGAACCAACACACCTACTCCAGCATAAGTAAACAAATGACAGTCACCTTTCCTCCCAAACTAAGAAAACAGGAGAAAACTAAAGCAACAGAAATGGCAGCTCACTCTACAAGCTCCAGAATATTCAGAGTGCTAACAGTGTGGTCAGTTGGGAAGAGTGGAGGACGGAACCAGGAAGTCCACATCAGAAGCCTTTTCATATTTGTCACTTCTGGGAAGCCCCCAATGGGATGTCATGTCATCATCGTCCTGGAAACCGATCAGCAACTGGCACCTGCACACTTACCTTTACATAAAAAATTACGACCCCAGCCATAAATTCATGAAGGGAACTGAAGCTTGCCTGAAGCTTAAGTATTATGGATCATGAAGTAATAGTAGTTATCGCGTAATTTGCGTAATCTGCCAAACTCTTATATCCTGTCAACTGTGTTGACAGTATATAAGATATACTAGATTAAATCCGTATAGCTGAAACACGGAAATTATTCAAAGTAAAGCTTTAAAAATCCCTTTTTAAATAGAGACATTGAAAATAAAGTGAATAACAAACATAAAGTAGGTAAATTATAAATAAAACTTGCAGTTTTAGAGGCGACTGAAGTGGCTATTATCAACTATTTAAGCTGCATATTATCAGCCCATAGAAACCTACTAGAAGGTAGGGGAGATAAAACCAAACAGAGGAATAAAGCGGGGGTACTCTTGGTTATTTTCTAGCTATTTTCTCAACATTATGAACTGATGCAACAGTCGACTTTATGTTGTGTTTCAATGATTGACAGGACACATTAAGAATTCACCGATGTAAACAGTGTAGTATGAAAATATAAAAACTCCTCTTTATTTTACCCATGAATAATTGTCTTGCACTTTCTACTTTGTAAACCTCATTAAAAAGCATAAATAGTTAGAATGAGGCATCTGAGGAGATGAGAGGAGAGGAATGGGGAAGGAGGGTGAGAGTTTACCTGGTATTGGTTGGCAGCTCAATAGCTGTTCCCCCAAGCGACACACAGACTAACACATTTAGTATTCTGACTCCATGCTGGCTCAGATCAGATGTGTTATCACATGCTGGGGTGCAGGGGATGGGATGCTAATTTGAAACTGAAGGGGAATTGGGAGGAGGGGTGTGGGTATTACATGAATGATAATTATTTCAAATTTTATGAGCCATCATCTCGCCTTGGTATGAATGAAAACAGAAGTTAGACCTTAAGAATTGAGTCAGTTCGTAAAAAAAAATGTATTTGCAATCATCATTTGCAAGTGCCTCACTATTGACACCATCATCATTCCCTTCCGCTGACTGACTTAGACTCCCTTGTCATCAAATAATACACCCTGTTTCTGACATTTTCAAGATCAAGCCAGATGCCTCCAGCTTCTTGTGTCCTCCAGTCGAACCCCTTTAATCCACACAGGACACATGTGTGTCACTCAATGCAATGGGTTTATGTATTATATATATATATATATATATATATATATATATATATATATATATATATATATATATATAATTTACTGATTAAATAATTGGCATGTTGCATTCAATGTACACCACATACTTAGGTAAAAAGCAAACTAGTGCAATGGAACACAAATACAGTAGAGATACATAATGGCTATTGGGGGCACATGGATAACATGGGTGACACTTGGAGACAGAGTAGATGGTTTGTCCATTAAAATGGCTTCCAAACCGATTGTTCAAAATTACAAATTGACTCTCATCACTCACCCTAAAAGAACTGTTCATACGGACGGCTTTTTTGTGTCACAACTCTGCTACTTGCTGCCAATTAAGCTTCTTTTTGCTAATAGGGTGTATACATACATGTCTTATAGTGCTGCCTTTATGTCTCAGCCATTACTTTTTTTTCTAATTCACCGCACATTTGTTCAAATTCTGCTTTTGTCTCTAAAATAACCTGTTCAGTGCTCCCACCAGGTTAAAAAAGGGTGACTGGATCCTTTTGCTATGATGTTATTTAGGAAAACTGTCATCAGCAGCTCTACACTGGGCAGTGGTGGTTTGTTGAAAGACTTACAATAGCTTAATTGATTTTGTTATAATGGGAAATGAAATTAAAATAAGATATTATGAAGTATAAATGTTGATAAAAATAGCATACAGTATAAAAATAAGTCTATATCATCTGTCCGGTCTAGTGTAATAATTTCAAATTAGTTTTAGGTTAGTTACTCACATGACATAAATGTCCTGGAGAAAAATCCAGAAAAAAATTTATTTTGAAGGGGAAATTGCTACAGTTATAGACAATCCGTAAACAAGTTCACCGATCCTGAAACAGTGAAGTTTCGATTATAACAAACTTGTAAAAATCAAAATAGAATTAAAAGTAATATGACCCTTTGAATTATCACTTCTTTCTCTCTGCAAATTGTAGCATCTACCTCCTGTTCCTAGCTCCTATTCCTACACCTTTTCCAGGATCAACAGTAACAACACTATCCAGGTTAGAAAGGGTCTTCAAACTGCAATACTGAATCTGGACAGTCTTGAGCCTTATGCTAGTTAATTTGTTACTATAATTTTCCAGAAAAGAACTATGAAAAAAGTTATACAAATGTAATGAACAGTTGAAGCTCTCACTTAAAAAAAAAAACCCAAAATCTTTGAAGATATGTACCTCTCTTCATACGTCATATTGAGTATATGTAACAAAATAATGTATTTTGATTAAACTCTGTCAAAAAAAATATTATCAGAAACACTGTTGCTTCTACTAGCTGCAAGTGATGTTGAGAGGTCGCTATGCTAACTGCTTTGGAATAATTTGTATAATTTTCTGTGAACCTCCCATAACACCTCCCACCTCCCTGTTGCTCATTGATAGTGCTTTAATAGCAGCCTAAGTACCAAAAAGGTGACTAATCAGATTGCAAATAAATGAGCCACAGAGTCATGGGTATGCATGAACTGGGACTCTTCAAACGCCCGTTTGGTTGAGGCAGAAGGCTGTTCACACTGAGCCAGGTTCTGTTGGAGCTTTCTTCCTATTATAGTTGAGTTATCCTTTCATGGTTTCTATATGCATGCTCGCCACAAGGGATTGCTGCAATGAAATAACCTGGGTTTCTTTAGAGAGACATTTTGGAAGAAATCTGTGTATGAGTTGATTGAATCTGCTCTGTCAAACCTTGAAATGGAATGTGATTTCACCTTTCTTCTTAACTGCTTGCAAACTTTTGTGGTGCCATTTCTGAAAGCATCATGTGTCCCTACATGACATTGTGGATTGAGAGCTGCACTGCACTTCATAAAAGGATCTTAGCCTGGCTCGTGTGGAGACCAGCTTACAATGGTCAAGTCCAGAATAGGGCAGGTAGCAAAAGTTTGTACCACATACATCAGGAAAATGTTACAGTTGCATTAGATCCAGCACAAACAGCCTTAGACAGCTTCTCCTGTAGAGCTATATGAAAAGAAACACAATTATCATCCCCCTTCTAGACACACATTGCACGCTCTAGATACTATTGCTTAAAGAAGATGCCGACGCATGTTTTGCATGTGGGATTGCCAAAGCGAATGGCCGCATTCCCTAAATGTAACTGCAGTATATGGGGGACAGAAGTGACCATAACAGTTAGGTTCCAGATAGGTTTTGGGGCCAGCTCAAGGTCACAAAATAATGCAATGAGATGTTTATGGTGATCAAGATTAATTTATTTTCATTCTATTTTATGTTTTAAATAACTACTTATTCTATATATTGCATTCTGTGTAAGTAAGCCAAAATGACATTCCAAAGATCTGTTTTTACCTTATTTGGAAATTCTCTGGTCTGGGGAGAAGATTCTGAGAGCAGCTATGCTGCATTGGGAGATACATCCTGAGAGAGTGTGTAGCTCTTTGATAATTAGATGAGAAACCCTAAGATCAGAGCCGTTATGCTGTTCCAAAAGCTATGGTCAAGAAGGCAGGCCAAAGACAAGGAAGGTGAAGACTTCTGCAATTTGTGCTTATATGATATTGTCATGATATTGTTAAACATGACTGGCATGAATTCTGTTAATACTTACAGATTTTTCTTTATTTTGTACACTTTCTGAGAAACACTCCTCCTCGGATTAGAAGCGGTTCATCAAAAAGATGATCAAACAGTGGGTTAGTTGCAATAGTCTACCAGTTGAAAGGTGTACCGTCTAACAAAGTACAAGTCAGATTACTAGTTCTGCCTTGAGTAAATATTTGAAAATCTGAGCAACATCTGTCCTCCTGTTCTGTAGCTAAATTCCTCATTCAGAGTTTTTTTTAATCATATTTTTCCTTAGCTGTGTCTGTTGAACTGTGCTGCCAGTTTTCATCCTCTTTCATTACTCCCTCCCATTATTCCCTAATTTCCTTTCCCTTGCTCTTCAGGCACCTTTTGCACAAAGCAATCAGCCAGCGGTTAATGGCTGGGACTATCCTGCACTGAGTGTCTCTTTTCTTTCTTTTCACAGATCTCTTTCTCATTTTTCTTTAATTCTGTCTAGAGAAATGAAAGGAGACAAAGCAGAAGCCTCTTGCAGCACCTTGGCCTGTGCCTTCACTATCATCAAACAGAAATGAGCCTGACGAGTGGACAGTGTTGTTTTATTGAGCTAACAGTAATGAGTATATTTTGTCTTCTGGGGGAGTTGAAGCAGTCGATTCGTGCTGAATGCATGACTCGTTCACTTCTGCTGGTGGAGAGCAAGTAGCAGGTTGTTGGCACTAGCATCCAAAAAGCAAACTACGTGACAAATCTGCTGAATTCAAGAGCACCAAATAAAATTTATCTCATTTTTTTTTTGTTTTACTGGAAGATTTTCTAATTAAATTGCTCAACTGTAGCAGTTTTGCCTTCCTCCTTGAAAAAATGAATACCCTAGATACATCTAATCTAATTCTGAAGGATTTCTCTCCTATTTTTTTTTTTTTTTTTTATCCTTCTGCTTCTGTTATTGACAACATAAGTATAAAAATGCCAAACACATTTGAAGATAAACCATTCCTCAATAAAAATAATCTCCACAAGTTCTTCCATCAACTTGTTGGAAGGAACTTGTAGACAGCCCTGGCGGCATGCATGGGCACGGCCCCCCTGTTTGCTCGCCCAGAAAAGCAACAAAATTAGGCCAACCCTGGAGAGTTTCTTTTTGTTTATTTCTTTCTTTCTATGGAGTGACCAACTTTCTATGGTTCCTACTTTGTCAGTCATATAGTTCAACCAGTCAAACAAAAAAGCCAACTACAGATTGTGGATTTTGTTTGCCAACAAAGAACAAGAGAGTGAGCAGAAAGCAATTCATTCCTTCATTTCTGATTAATTAATTGAGTTTTCTGAAAATTAGGATTTAAAGTCAACAGTGGTGTAAATATTAATGCTTGGTGTGTTAGCTACTATAGCGAGGGAACACATAAGCTGGAGCAACCAGCATTACTGAGGAACAAAAGTGAGGGACAACATTACAGTTTGTTATGCACTAATTCCCTTTTTTTTTGCATACCCATTGCCTCCTGGCTGAAGCACTCTATGAAGTGAGCTAAAGTTTTTACTTAATTTTTTATAAGAGATGTTCAGTGTCTGCCAGCAGGGGGATGATTGCAGCTTCAGGAAAGAAACTGGTCTTGAATCTGAATGTGTCTGATGTAATGTTCCTTAATCCTTTTCCTGATGGGACAAAAAGTGCTTTGCCCAGGTGGTTCTGCTGTACTCGCCTCTTCTAGTATAAATCTTTATTTCAGGCACAGTGTACAGCCTGACATTAGGGCCAATTTTCATCATTGTGTATGTTAATGCTTATTTTTTACTTTTGAGTTAATTGAATGGATTCAGCATTACACAATTTGGCTCCTTATTTTTGTTTTAGATTTTATTAATAGATATTATTCTCTGTAATTTAGCAATTAATAAACTGTTTCAGGGAAGTAATCACAGCATTCGGCATCAGCAGCTGTGTCCGTCCCGGGACGTCCCTTTAGCTACCGTGGTTAGCTGGTAGCCGTGGCCCTAATGTAGCAGCTCCTCTGCAGCCTCTCTCAGTCTCCGTCTCAGGCATGACCAGTCATAGGTCGGCAACTTCTAGAGGCTCCTTCGGCAAACAGCAATTGGGCCCCGTTGCTCTTTGGGCGGTTAGAGTTAGGTTACCAGAGCTGGATTAGCTTTCCTCTGCTCTGCTGCAGGTGGTTTCAGGAAACACTGTTTTCAACCAAGTTTGAATCGCAGGAAAAAAAGCAAAAACACTACGTTCAGCTTTTTCTGAATCGTAGGAAAGGTAGTCTAACTCGGCCCTGTAAGCACAGACCTCTCCCGAGGGATTTGGTCACTACTATAGCGTAGCCTTCAGCTGGAAAGTGCTTAGCATCTAGCCTTAAGCAGCTGCACACTGCCAGCAACAGAAAGTTGAACAGGAAGTTGTCCATTAAAAAAACTCTGCCTGAGGGATGTTCCTTCAGAGGGGAGTAGTTCCGGTTACATTATCGATATTTGATCCCAATAGCAGTCTATAGTTATGGTTTACCAGTCCGAATCACACTAAGATATTTGATGCTTATGAGAGCATTGATCTATGATTAATTGTTTTTTATAAAGCAATATTCACAATCTGTGTGGCTGTGATACAATTTCCTCCAAAATATGTGGACAGCTACAGACGGGTCAGAGATGGCATAGGAACGTTTCACCACCAAATATGTTTTCGATAAATACCAATTTTAGTGGTGCATGCCAGTTTTAGGTCTCATTTTGTGCGTATTGAACCAGACTCCAGATCATGAAGCTTGACCCTGCTTAGTCTTCACCTAAGGAGAAATCTTGCTTACACTTTTTTCCTGACAGCTGCATCTTGCGTGATCATCTTTCTCATTGCAGCTTTCTCTTTCCATCCACCGTCATCTTTTTCTACCTCCTCCTTTTTCTCCCAGTCTCATTTCTAATCCTTGCCGTTATTGTCTGCACATTTTCATTATCTTTGAGAGGCTCCACATTCACTGTTCTTTGATGAGTTTATGAACACTGGCACCTCTAATTCAAAGGAAGATGCTCTTGAGAACGCAGTGATCAGTGCTCATTGCATTGCCAGCAGCCAGGGGACAAGCTGATGTAATTTTACATTTGTAATAATAATCTTGGAAGTCTTTAATGTGATTCAAAGGCAGGCTTGTCAAAAATAATACTGGGAAGTTATTATGAGGTGAGGGACGACAGAGGAAGGACTAGGCGGCTGCTGCTGCAAGAGAAATGTACATTGGTTAGATTGGGAGTGTGCTGGCAGTAATTGAAGGCTTTGTTGTTGCCTTGTCCACAAATGGATTTCTCATTACAGTGAATGCAGCAGCATGTTCTCGGCGCTGAATGGTTGCCATAGGAGCTGTAACCACACGTAATGCTGTGTGACCCTTAGTTGCCTGCACTTTTGAGAATTGTCAGAGCATGCAAGCAAATTAGACTGCCATTTCCATTGCAGTGATAATACAAATATCTGGACCAATGATAAATAAACAATCCTGAGTCTGTCTTTATTCTTGTGTGATGTGAGGATAAAACATTTAACTACATTTCTGTGTTTGTTTTCTCTGCAAACCAACAACACCCATCAAGAAAAAGAACAACACAGCCCATCTTCTTTGGCTTTCCACCCTCAATCTTGCTAAATAAAATATTTCTGCCAAATACCCCTTCTGATTAAACATATTTAAGTTTGGTACTCAAAAAGAAAAGATCGGAAGGCAAATGTGTCATGTGTAAAGACTCCCCTTGACATCTATTATGACATGCAGGGCCGCTCTAAATGCTCCTTGTTGCTCTATTGGATGCTCGCAAAGTCATAGTGCTCAGATTGGCTGTTTTGTTGCCATCTGTTCGCTTAACATTTCATGAGTAATGGTGTTTCTAAAGAACCAAATACTGGGGTAGCTTGTGAAAATCTATAATTCACATCCTTGCCATTTGTCCCAGTGATCTCCTGTAGTTATCACCCTCCTGCTTCCGCTTGCAATTACAGAACAAATGCTCCTTGAACGCTCAGCTCAGTATCTCTGGTTATTAATTTATCCTTGTGTTTTTCTTTATTTCACTGTTTTGTTTCTTGTGCAGCTGTCTGTGCTGACTGTTGTTGGGCCGACTACAGTAATTAAGCACCAATTAGCCTACCTTCAGAGCTGTATTAACGAGGCTCTACCGCCTATGACTGGGGCAACAGCCAGTAATCACCCAACAGCCCTTCAGCATCAAAATGGTTCAACCATGAACTGCTACTTACCCGTTCAAGGAGGCACCACATCATTTGAGCTGTGTGACTTTCAGCACTCTGTTGATCTTCTTACCTACAGTCAGGCCGTTGAAGCAATGCTGACTGCTCTGCAAAAAAACTCTTTGATCCTTTCTGTTGTGTGGATGCACTTTTATTTCCCGGTGGGCCATAATTAGCGTTTTCAAAGTGTTTGCTAGATGCTGTTTGTAAGGTTTAAGAACAAGCAAGACTAAAGTAAATGTTCACAGTTTCCAGATTTTCAACAACAAACTTTTTTTTTCTTTTTTTTTAAGAATCATGGTTGCTAGAATATTTTTCTTGAAGTATAAAGACAAGTATATTGGTTCATTATGATATATCAAAACATTAATAAAAACATAAAAGCATAACAATTAAAGTATTATTCAACTAAAAACAATATTAAAAATAAAGAGAGCAAATTAGATAATCTAAACACAAATCATACCAACATAGTATACATTTGTGAAGCAGCCTTTACCACTCTACAGCTAATTAAATTAGATTTTTGAACTCCCTGCTAAACACATCCCTATTTTGCTGCCAATAACTGTGTGATGTGGTGGGCACCTATGGCCAGATACAAATAACCATTCCCCAAAAATAGATATTCAGTATTACAATAGATTATATACCCCACTGAATTTAAATTACATAATGATTTTAAGACCACACTGCCCAGTCTACAGTGATCTATAGGCCCTTAATAATTTAAATCCATAACAAAAACTAAAGAAACATTTTGGATAAGAAATAAAATATCAAGAATTAAGACAAGAAATCAAATTTGTTTCAGTTCAGCTTTATAATCACTATTTCTTTTTGTTTGTTATTGTTTCTTATCGTAGCTACCAGTGTAATGTTGTAGGTAAAACATTAGAACATGTTTCAAACTGTGTGGATTTATCACTTTGTAAATTGACTTCCTGTGACTTTGACCAATGCAAGGTGTGTTAAACAAGGAAATCAAATGGCGGAAAATGGTGGCATGTAGTCGAAGTCTGTGTGCACAGCTGCTGCTGGTCAACACCAACATGAGGCAGAAGGAGCTTTTTGTCTTCCATATTGAATACTAAGCAAATAAAATGGCTCGCTTTTAGTTAATGGAGGAAAAGTAAAATATTTTCATAAACAGATGCAGTGTTTAATCACTGTGCAAATCAAAAGCCTGAAGGTGCATACGTACACCTGTTCCTAAAATTAAAAAATTTAAACTGTGGCAAAAAGTTGTTCCTTTATATGTTTTTTAACAAACTATGTGGTGTCATTTTTTAGGTAATATAACATATATTTTTAATTAAAAGAGGAAAACAACATCCTTACAATATAGTGTAGATCCACGTGTTTAGGAGTTTTCTTTACAAAAAATCATTTCATGAAACTGTGGCAGTCACTTTCCAACGTTGCTTCAGTTTCATTAGGTTTAAGACTGGAATCTAGAATAATTTCATACAAAGGTGAATTTATGGTCAACTAAGTGAACGCAAGCACCCAGGCCTACTGCTGTAAATGATCAACGTTTTCCCACTTTGCTTGATATGAGACAGCATGTGTTTTCATCTGATACCTTTGATATGGACATACATTTAACTCACATCCTTTGTTCTGAAATGAACCAGTTTAGCAAGCCTTACAAACAAGCCATACTTGTTTACTCTTTTTTTATTGACCACGATTGAAATTAACAATAACTTTGCTGTAAGAGACTGAAACCATCTGAAATGGTTTCGTCAATTTTTGAGCATTTAACGGAATTACCAAATGGCAAGCTTGCTGGTAAACTCATTCTCCATAATGTTTTCCATTGTAAAAGTACTGCTGAGTGCTTTCCATCTTGACATTGAGTTTCAAACTCTTGCTTACTAGTCAAAGAAATGAAGCTTATGAGTAAATTCAATCTGGAAGACTTTATCAGCTTTACCAGAACCACCTGCGATGTCCCTTGTTCAGCTCCAGCCAATAAACGCGGGGGGGCCAACACCTTCTCCAAGCCAATTATCATGCAAGATTCCGTTCATTTAGTTCCTGGCCTTGCTTTTTTCTCCTTCATACAAGCAAACTTTCACCTACCTCCACCCCCTATCTTCCTTCATTCTCAGTCCCACTCATTCTCTGGCTTATTCCACCTCCAGTGACCGGGGCCTGGGAGAAGATTACTCTCATCTTTTTCTAGGTTACTCATCAAAGCATATGTCAAAATGTTCTGCTGGGGCCCTAGCGCCAAATAACTTATTTTGTTTATATCTTTATCTGCTTTTGTCTCCTTGAACCCCAGTTGGCCTCGGCATATGGCCGATCAAACTGAGTCTGGTTCTGCTGGAGGTTTCTTCCTGTTAAAAGGGAGTTTTCCTCTCCACTGTCACTACATACATGCTCAGTGTGGAGGGATTGCAAAGGGTCAATGAGTCCTTGTAATCAGCTGGTTTCCCCTAGATAGAAATATTTTGGAGAATATGATTGTTAACCGTATAAATATAATATTTTCTAATTGCAACTTTTCTCTGTGAGTCTCTCCAGGTTTATTTACCATTCCTGGAATACATGTTGAGTTTATCTCTCTCCTTAAAAAATATACCTAAAAAAGTTACTTTTCAAATGTCTTTTCAGGTACCTTCTTTGTGAATTAAAGCTATTCAGTGAACATTTGAGCACAGGCCCTGAGACAGACCCTGGTTTGCTCCACAAAAGACATATTGAGGGGTATAGCATGTGGTGGCTATAAATCTCTAGCTTCTTCACCTGCTTCTGTCGCATACAAGGAAACACCGTCCTAAGAGAGTGAGAGGCCTTTTAGGTCACCGTGTCTGTCCACAACAGCCAAGCCGTTTCTGTTTATAGATGCTTTGACCTCTGACACTGTAGACTGCATGCTCTCTGGAGGCGATTATTTGCCGATGGAGATGAGCTCTTCCATTCCCCTGGCTCCTGTCAGCAGGGGACAGACAGTAGCTGACAGACAGGGTCGACCCTGGCGACTGAAATGATGCAGTCCTGGAGGGATAATTGGTGTGCAGCAGGGTCATGTTTGATGGAAACACACTTTGCAAATTTATCTGGGGGCGGTGGTGTCAGAGAGGCAGTGGTGTCACAGTCAAACACTGTATTTAAAGCTTTCTTTCTCGTCTCTTTTCTCTGCTAAAGTCTGATATGCCGAAGCAGAACAAATCCTTCCGCTTTGATTTTTAACAGCGCTCCAAAAATTCTCCACCACACTCATTAATGATATGATTCAGACCACATTAAAGAGCATTAAGGCTAAATTACCAACTACACAGTACAAATACATTATAGCGCTCACTTTTTTGTTAGCTTTCATGAAAGCATGACCTCAGTATTCTGTTCTGAATAGTCACAATTATCATTATAATGTCATCAGCTTAATACATAACCTTCCATTAAATATCAGTTTAAAGACATAAAGCTGAGTTAGGAACTGGAGACATTTTACAGTTTTAGTCAATGCCAGTATTTTCTAAGATATTGGGTATATTGTTAGTGCATCATACAAGAGCACTGCTTGTAATGGGGAGACTGGTAACTGAAATTAGGAAAAAATATATGGCACCTATGCGGAGTTTACTATAGTTGTATAAACTCCAGAAGCATTATTAAAGCAACTGTTTGATTATACACAGGAATTTGAATTCAAAGCAGGATCCATGTTAAAATTTGATTATCCTTTTCCAAATGAATATAACAAATAATGAACACTTACAACTCTGTGTTGAAAGCATAATTAATTCATTAACTTTTGCTAACAGAATCTATAATTTTTCTCCATAGGCCATGTACTGTATCGCTTCATCTACATATATTGTTATTCTGAAATTATGTCACATTTATAGCAGCCATTTATCCATAATTTGTTCAAATGATCTTCTCCCATTTGTGTTTATGCAAATGCAATCAGACTGCATATCATTTACTTAATCCATTATGTACTTTTAAGATATAGCACCATTTTCAAATCTTTGATTTTTGTATATGTCTAAGAACATGCTGTGCCTTGTTGATGGTTTTTTATCCTTTGCAATTTATCTATCCATCTATTTTCCGTCACTCTTATCCCAAGCAGGGTCGCGAGGGGTGCTGGTGCGTTCCATGTATCTTTTGGTCATTGGATATTTGTTTCAGAACCGGGAATTAAAAAAACAAAAGCTACAACCATAGTTTATGTAGCTCACTCTCTGCCTTGCTGTGGTTGCGGAGAGATGTCGGTTTTGTAGAAGAAATGATCAGCTGATTAGTTATTGATCCAGAGAAGCCGACTCTGTGAATATCTTTTTAACTTTACCGTAGTTTTTCTTCGGCCCTGAGAGACTCTTTTATTGTTTTGGAAAACAACGTATGGTTCCATGTCCTTGCTCAAGCATAATTACACAGCACAGCATATCTGTCCATACGCATTTTTGTTTTTTTGTTTCCTGAATTGGAAAATGAAATTCAAATCGTTTTTCAAATTTAAATTTTCCCTTTTTGACAATGAAAAAGAGATGCTTTAAATTTCAATTTTCTGTTTTGCATTTTTATAAAACAAAAATTGCCAATTGTGTTTGTTTTTTCAATTCCTGTTTCTGAAACGAAAATCCAATGAAAAAAAGATACACAGACCTGGTGCCTATCTCCAGATGTCTACAGGCGAGACATTTTTGAAAAACAAGATATGGATATTGTTTTAATCATCTATAAAACTGAAATAACACTGATTCAACTTAGGAAATATTCTTCAACAACTTGGTGGTATACACACATCTTTTTCTGCTTTTCCAACTTATAATTTTGGAGCTACACTTGATTTGAATTTAATTTGAGCTGGAAAGTGCTCCTAAAACCCTCTAAGCCCTCTTCTGCCCATGTCTTTATAATAAGTACTGTAAGTGTACAGGACTAATAAGTGTAGCCAGCAGAGAGGGAAGATTGTGATTGATTACATACATATGAAATTCAAGTCTTCCAAATATTATAGCGAAAACTATTCTTTTAAAGTGCATAAGATCCTTTGGCAGCAAAAGAGCATCAGAACATCTCCCTGCCACCTCATACTGCACAGTCAGGATGGTAAAAGCATCACCATTTTTCTTCCAAATATTAGGATAGTCATTGTGGCCAAAATATTCACTAGATATGTCTGACATGAAAGAAGATCTTTATCCCTGTGTGCATTTTAAATTTGCAATTTGTCATGTCCTGGCTCTTTAAAAGGTTCTTTTCAAAATCTGTCCATGTATTTCAATAACAGTGGGAAGTTAAAGTTCAATATCGTGCTCACTATATTTCAAGATTATATGTTTCTATGTTGTTTTAACTGCTGAAGGTTTTTAAAGACATCATGTTATTTTAGGAACCTCAAATTTGTGGTCTCCCAAACTCAGTAAGAAATATGTAATCTTGAAGACAATTGATTCTGCTACTCTTAATGAAGGCACCTCTGATTGAATACTAGGCCAATTCATGACATCTAAGACCAATGCAGTGAATGGGAGAACCAGTCATACTGGTGCATTATATTGTCACATTATAAGTGATCCACAGGATTCAAGGTCCATCTCACGGGTATTGGGATAATTGAAATATAGATTATCATAATAAGGCCAAGACATTTTAAGTAGAGGCCAATTAGCATTTATTTTCATCAATCAAATAAACAATATAAAAGCACATTGACTTTAATGGTCAGTTAAAAAGTACAACTTTTTTGGACAGCTCATAAAGTCGTCCAATTTATCATCTTTCCTTTCCACAGATTTTGTGAGAGCCTGAAAACCCTTCGGGTTTTGGCGAAAATCCAGAGACATCTGGAAAGCTTTCAGGCGCTGAACAATGCAAACTCACACTTTCCTGGTTATCTGGAAAAAGCTCCTTGATTCTTTGCGTTGATCTTTGCCAACTTTTTCCTTTTTTTTCTTTTTTAACACCTCATGCTTTTTTTTTTTTTTGTAAGAAGAGGAAGGACCTTCCAGACTCCAGAAAATACTGGCTTTGGCAACAGGAGCATTTGTGGTGCCACCTATTGGCTTCTCTCCAGCTCCTTCTGTCAGGTTCATTCACAGAGATGATGTAGATTTTTCTTCCCTATTTCCAAAGGCAAACACATGTATCAACTCAATCAAATTGCCACTACACACATCATATGAGGTATTCAAAGAGAATTTTGACTTTGCATCAGGAAGGACTTATTGTTTCAGCTGGGCATAAACATGCCATCCTCTAGAGCTGTCATTATGTTTGATAATGTTTACTGAAAATGCTTTCCAACTCTCCTCAAGGGCTCAAGCAGCTGAGAACAGTAACACAGATTTGTTTTGCAGTTATGTCTGAAGCATCAAAATAACCAAAATATGTGTACTGTATTTTTTCCAATTTAATAAAGAGAGTTTAATTTACGTTTGTTTTCAAATTACTGGAAATTGGTATACATAATAATAAACATAAACACAACAAACTCGTTTTTGTTTTGGAATCCTTACAAGCAGATGATCAAACTTAATTCTAAGGAATTTCATCTTGATAAATTAGCAACCCTGTCTTGGAGCTCCAATCTTCAAATTCTGACCAGCAGAGTTTCAGTCTTGTAAGAATACGTTCTCATGATATGACAGTAAATTTTGCCATATTAAAATGCAATTCATTTCAAGACACCTATTTACTTCTTCTTGTTACTATTGGTCAATAAAGTTCATAATTTACAGCTTCCCCTTGTATGACATGCTTGAAAGAAGAAGGATTATGATATGCACATTTCTCTTTTCTGTGTTTCTGTCAGGGGTCAGTTTAGCAATTTATGTATGTTTTGTACATGACTTATTAACTGATAATCTGGAAATTAAGTTAGATAGTGGCCAGATATCTATTTGTCAAATGAATTCAATATTATGGGACACCCTTACTTTTGGTTAGCAGACTCTTGGACTTCCAGGTGAGGGAATCATTTGCGTAGTGTACCCTATGAATATGTCAAGTTATTATTGAGATATTGAACTTCAAAGTTTTCATATTTCCCCCAAAAATCTTATAAAGGTGGTCAAAAAATTCTTTATGCTACAGGGTTATACTCAATGGAGAATGATCCGCAAATGTCATTTTCTAATGGAAAATTGTTTCCATAAGCCATCTAATAAGAAGACTGGTTTACATAATGTTAATGAAATTTAACTTTTTCTTTTTTGTAAAAAAAGGTCAAATTGAGTTAAATGGGATGGAAGGAATATGTAAAAATCTGTTCTAAAATCCTTTTTTAGGTTTAAGGAGTGTAGGATTTCGGAAATCATGTAAAATTTTAACATGTCACACTGTACATGCTAAACATTATGGTTAGTTTGGGTATCTGCATAATAAGGGATTCCAGAATAGAGCAGTGGTTCAGTATCTCATCAGACAGAGTCAACCAACGTATCAGTCAAATAATACAGTAAGATTACATTTTTAATTGTTATTGTGGTTTTATTAAAAATTAGACCAAATGTGTAGAATTGGGGAATGTAGAAAGTATTACACTTGTTTAGTGGCTGTGCAAAAGAGGAGCAATAACTCAACATTTCACACCAGAGGATTCATATTGCATGATTTGAGGTAAAACTTTCTGACTCTACCTGGTATTTGTTACAGGTTGTGTTGGTTTTAATATAAAACAAATAACTGAAGATTTGATCTAAATACAACACATTTTGCCAGAAACAATGACAATTATATGTTGTAAATGCCAACTACCGATTAATTATCGAAAATTTTTCTTTATGGTTTTACCTATTTAGGTCCTTCCATATTCCCATCAAATCGGACCAGCTTCTCTGTTCCTGTCACACTGTAAAGTGTCAGTGTTTAGTTGATGTTTATTTATTATACTGTATAGCACTGATACTGGATCCAATAATTCTGATTTATAGATTCAGTTGGCTGATTTTCAGGTTATATTGATTTACATCCAGATTTTACATTATTGCAATAATTTTGTTGATTTCCTTTTTGATCTTAACACAATAGCATTCACACAGCTGGCATTTTGAAAGTCAAATGATGAATCCTCATCATTTGGTTCCGTTGGAATACGGTTGAATTTTGTCTAGATTTTTCTACTCTAATCAACGTTCAATATTAGTAACATCATTTCCATTTCATGTTTCTCAACACAAGTGATTTTGCCAACATTTAAATAAATAATAATGATTTTGGTTAGATTTTACTAATCTAATCATTAAGAAAGTTTCAAAAAACTCAAGTTCTCCTTTTTAACATTTCAACACAGAAATAGTAAACTTTTGTTTTGTGTTCTGTTGTGCCATATGCCATGAACATGATTTTTGGACATTGGGAACCAGTGTCCATATTTCCACTTGACATGATGAACGTAAAAGAGATACAATTTTGGCTCACAAACAGCAAACAGCTGTAAGACCTCTGCACCCACTCTTATATTTTGAACAGAAGTTGTGGTGAATTTATTCCATGTATGCACCGAATTAACTGTTTGGCCATGATTAGAGCTCGAATCACTCTTTCATTTATTGTTCTAACACACAGCTAGTAGGGCATGTGTTCATCAACAATATATAACAGCCAAAATAATATCTGATTAAATAAGATATTTAAAACTCCGACCAGAGAGGGCAATAAACATCTTAAAGTATCAGAAATATAAATTCCCAGCTCGCTGGGAATTGAATATAACAGTTATTTACAACATAAATATGGCATCCAACCTGGACTGGCATTAAATATGAATCAACAACACCAATAATACAGCAAAATCAACTGAGGTAACCAGAAAAAAACACAAATGTTATAAAAGTCTCCTAAATCAATTATTATACAGTATATTATCATTATCTATTATAAGAGCTGTCTTCCAGCAGAATTCACAGTAAAATCTACCGGAACCATATGACAAAATATTCTCACAGCAGCCTGTGGCAGGACAAATAATAAATTAAATGTAATGTCTTATGTTTTATTTCAAAACCTGCTGACTCTGTAAAACATGTGAAGTCATGTTTTCAGCCAGGTGTCCAATTTACATCAGTTTGGACAAAGTGTAACGTAAAGCAGAGGTTTTAACATTGCATCAACACTATTTCAACAGTTAATTAATCACTATTGTTTGGATGTTGGAACATTAATTTTCAACTGACATGTATCGGGAACATTTTTAAAAGGCATGTTTGTAAAAAATAATGTTTATTAGAAATATATATCTAAAATGGTTGATATTTCAATACTGAATCCATCATGAATTAACAACCAATTTCAACTGGTTGGTGTTTAATGTAGTTTTGATGTTGAATCAATGTTATTCTTAAACTGACATTCTTTCAACAACTTTTAAACATTTAATGTCATTCGACTGCCAGCTTAGCAGCATCTACCCTTTCTATGTTTTTACATTATGACCTTGTTTCCTTTGGTAAAGATTGTGTCTGCTGAAGCAAATATAATATGTTTTTAATAAGCTTAATCCAATCTAAGTGTAAATAAACATATGAAAGAAAGAAAAAATATATATTCTAAAACGTATTGTCTCTGCTCCTCTTTTAGCTTGTGCAGCCCTTAAAACATCTTATCTCACCTATTCTGTTCACACTCTGCAGTTCCCACTGAACTAGGGAATCCATTCCAACACTGTGGTATTGTGTCAATGTGCAAGATGAAAATAAATTGCACCAATTTCCAGTGATAAATGCAGAGATATTGTGCTGTGGATGCAGCATTAGTGAGTAATGGGAAGGAAATGTCAGGCAGAGATTACAACATGCAGCAGTGTACTAATGTGTTTATGTCCAGCTATTCTCTTGGATGGTGCTTCATGCAGATGGTATGATACAGGAAAACAGCAGCTCTCCTGCAAAAGAATAGGACTAGACCCTTTTATTCTCTTTCACTCCTTGTATTGGACCTTAACAGACAGTAAATCAATTGACAACTTCTTGCCTCTTTTCAAACTTTTTGTACTGTGTACAAATCAACAATCAACAAGTTTTCCTTAGATATAAAACTTTTAATCAATTTGACTGTACAATCTGGTGAACTGTAAAGCACCTTGAGATGACATCTCTTTTGAATTGGCACTATATAAATAAACTGAATTGAACTGAACTGTACCTAAAACAAAAGCAAAAACCACACTTATCATAAACACCTTTGCAGGTTTTTACTTACTGTAATAAAAAGTGTCAATTACATTGTGAAACCTTTTATTTAATTTCAAGGCAGAGACCTTTGCAGCTGCTGCGATTTTGTCAGGACCTTGGAACCTTGGGACCAATATTCGAAGCAGAGAGATTATAACACTGCATATGACTGCTTGTCAGCTGAAGCAGATAAACCGGATCCTCTGGAGGGATAAAAACTCAGGTCAGTGACTAGAATAACAGGCTAATCACAGCTATGAGCGAAAGTGACTGACCTGGTTAAGAGTTCATTTCGATCCCTGAGGAAGGAAATTAATCCCAGAGGGAGATTTTGCACCACTTGTGGCCGGTGTTGCTCCCAGAGTTCAGAGTGATTTGCACTGCTGACACCAGCCGACGCTGAGGAGCAACAGTGTCCGTGAGGGGATATCCAGAGATGAAGTCGAAGTAGAATCAGGTTTACAGACCAGAGGATCAGAAAGCCGAGGAGGTACTAGAGGAAAATCCAAACCGAGGTCTGAGGCACAGTTACTCAACTAAATTACTTGACAAATACTAAGAACGCTAGAGTTACTCTCACCAAACAGCTCAAATAATCTGGCGCCGATGGTAGGCAAACAGGCAGCCTAAAAAGCAGAAGGAACCAGGTGGAAAAGATTAGTGCCTTTAATTGTGCCTGTGGTTGCCTGTTCAGCTATTACCTTGACACTAGCTCGGCAGCGGCAATGCAGTAATGCGGTACAAAACCAAAGTTAAATGTTTCTTATTTTCAGCATCATCATATGAAATTGACAATTAAATTTAGAACCTCATCACTATTCATCTTCCACACAGCCACTGGAAATACAAATGTAGTTGAATCCAACTGCAGGCAACCGGGAGATAAGGATTTTTATCATGCTATGCACTTGTCCTTATGAAAAATGCTATCTCCCTTCACAGGCAAAACATTTCGTCAAGCCTGTGAAATACTGGGAGAATATAGTCTGGTCAGATGAGACCAAAATTGTACTGTGCCATAATACACATTGTGTTTGGAGTTAAAATGGAACTGCACATCACCCCAAAAAACATCATACCAAAAGGGAGGTTTGGAGGTTGGAACATCATGGCATGGGGGTGTTTTTCAGCATATGTTACAAGCAAACTTCAAATAATTGAAGGAAGGACGAATGGAAAAATGCACAGAAACATTCTTGATAAAAAATCTGCTGCCATCTACTAGGATGATGAAGATGAAACGTGGGATGACAATTCACCAAGACAATGGCCCCAAACACACAGCCAGGAAAACATTCAAATGGTTTCTGTGAAAGAAAATAAAGCTGCCAATTAGCCAATCACCTGACTTGAATCCAGTAGAAAAGCTATGGAATGCCTGAAGATTAGAGATCATAGAAGAGTGTTTGCTAGGTATGGTACTCTTAGCCCCATAGAGATAATCTCTGTGTTGTTTTCCTGAAGACAAACTTTCAGTAATTGACTCTTGTTGTCTGCCTTCTTTCAGGTGTTTCCTTGTGACGCCGTGGATCGTCCTTGTGAGGACCTTGCTCTGGTTTTCTGGATTCTCTCTACATGTGATGCCGTGGACTGTTACCCACTGGTTGCCCAAGTGTCTCCATCAACTCCTCGGTTTCATTGCAAGCAGTTCCTGGATTGTCCAGCTGGCAGTTGGATCACTCCTCTTTCCTCCCACAAGCCTGAATAAAACCTGTCCGGCCTCCTGAACTCACTCAGTCGCAACCTCTCTCTGGAACCTGGATGCCCACAACGGAACCAAGATCACAACCCACAGCCCCTTCCTTTCTTGGTGAAGGATTACTTCAGGCAAAGTAACATCAGTTTGTTAAACTTCTCTCAAACACAACCATACCAGTCAGATGCTTAGTTTACTGAAGTACCAGCCAATCATGATCAGCCATCAAATAAGGTCAGCAATGGAAGATTATTTTAGAGCTCAGTGTGAAAAAGAGTTTGAGGTTTTTAATGCTTAAGGTGCTTAAAACTGGATGGGAAAAGAAAAAGAAACTACTAAAGAGCTTTTAATGGACAATAAACTTTTAGGCCAATGAAATTAATTTAATCAGGTCATGTCAGACAGTTCCATTTTATGCGAGCATATAGGCAATTATATGCTTATAATAATGGAAAAAAAAAAAAGAAGTTAAGCACATTTTCAAAAAACTAAGAGTTGTAGTATGATCCAGATGAGATTATTTATGTGTGCTACACATTTGGTGGCACTACAATGATCTGCAGTGTAGTCATTGGCGATTACATGCTTATAATAACAATGAGAATATCTAAAAAAAAATTGATTTTTGCACATTTTCCCAAAGTAAATGTTGTAGTGCAATCCAGGTGAGGTACTGTATGTGTGCTATACGTTTGATGGCACTATTAGTCTATACGTAGTATTGTGCTATAGTGCTCCTTCCTGTATATAGCAAAGTTATTGCTCATTTTACACTTATTTTGATAATCCAAAACGTAAAAGTGGAGGTATCTAAATGATAAAACCTGAATATAATGAACACCTTATATCCAAATCTATTTGATTTATCAAGCAAACAATTATTTTTGAAGGATTTCTTTTATATCCTACACCTAGCAAAGGGGACTCTAATGAATGTTTTGCCATTTAAGCTTTGGTGAATTCCTCAAAAAAAATGTAGTGATAATTTTTGAAACCAATAACTGTAGTGTGAAAGGCGTGAGATCAGATACACATGAAATGAAGTAGATAATAATCCAACTCTCCTTGTTGACGCTGTTGAATATGTCTCTATGCTTATTTTCCAGGTATTGCAACTTGCAGAAGGTCCCTAAGTATTTGCGAACCAGCAAACTCTGCACGTAGTCCAATGCAATTCTCCCAGCACAAGGTGAGACCCGTTTTGCTGTGGTTGTGGAAAGATGTCGGTTTTGTAGAAGAAATGATCAGCCGATGAGTTATTGAAACAGAGAAGCCGAATCTGTGAATATCTTTCTAACTTTACCAAAGTTTCTTACTTCGGTCCTGAGAGAGACTCTTTTATTATTTCGGAAAACAACATATTGCTCCAAGTCCTTTCTCAAGCTCAATTACACAGCAGCAAGTACTTTTATTTTCCCGGGTAGCTCTTGCTTAATTGGGGCTTTGCCACAAATAAGTAATCACATCCGGTCTCGGAATATAAACAGACGGCAACAAACAAGCCTTTGTTCGTTTCTGTTCAAAAGCATTTTTGTTTTCTGTTTCCCAAAATTGAAAATGAAATTCAAATATTATTCAAATTTTACTTTTCCCTTTTTGACTGTAAAAAAGTTAAACGCTTTGAATTTCTATTTTCTTATTTGCATATTGAAACAAAAATAAAATCCCCATTTGTTTTTGTTTTTTTAATTCCAGCTTTTAAAATGAAAATCCAATAACCAAAAGATACACAGCCCCATCCCAAAGTTGATATCTGATTTTGGATTTTGTGTGTTTTGTACTTTTGGCTTAAAGCAAATGAAGACATAAAATTCAGTGCCCTAAAATATTGTGAGTATTTTTGTAATTTTTCTTAAAAAGATCCACCCTCTCCACTTAAAAAAAAAAATGCACATGCAAAACCCTGTACCCTCTCCCTAAGGGGAATGTCTATTATACATGTCCAAGAGCATGCATGAGCCCATCTCTCACTGTTTGTAAAAATAAAGCCTGTTTGAAAATCTGTCTTATCTGAATATTGGGTCCAAAGTTCCAAGGTCCTGGCAATATCTGAATCATAAGAGGCAGATATTTTCAAAGAATAGCGGGGGAAAAGGTGAGCTTCAATGACTGTCTGAAACCATACCTCACCAAACATATATGCCTGAAAGTGCGCATGCACAGAAATAGATAGCAAATAACTGGGACGAGCACGTAGGGCAGTCTTACTTGAACATATCACCAATTGGGAGGATCACTTTTTAGATTATCCACCTGGAAATAAAAGATCATCCTTTATACCTTTAAAAACTGAAATTATGAATAGGAAATATACAGTAATGTCAGTTCCTAAAAAGTATTATTGTGAATTATTGCATTACCACAATGTGGTATGGAGGTGCTGAAATATGTCTTGTGGGTTTTGAGATGTTCTAATTTTTGAACCCAAAATCAGAAATAAACTTTGAGATGATATTGTAGTTAATCAAAATCTGCTTGTTATAACAAAAATGTCTTCAAATCTTTTACAATATGCATTTTTGCAACATTATAACTTGAGTATCTAAAACAACAGTTAAGCATTTCTTAAAACTGTAAATGTTCACACTGACATTTGTTGAGAAATTAGCTTGAGACCAAACAATCTCCATCACTAAACATTTTTTTTTTACACTTTTATACTTGAAAAAGTAATGTTCATCAACATCTTGAAAAAACCTGAATCAAAACCATCAACACCATTTAAGTCAAGATCCAGCCTTGGATCAATCAGCTTAAGTTTCTTACAGTAGCCTTGGTCCCTCTATATGTCAGCAGTGCGACCAAGGCCATGGTTGTGGGTTTCACATCATTAAACCTCCAGTGCTACTCAAAGTCTGAGCTTCATTATAATGAAATGAACTGACATTAGACATGAAAAAAATATTATTAATTGAAAGAAGATGAGATAGCTGCAGGGGTGATGGCTGTATGAACGGAACAAATTGGGTCTGATTGGGTGGAAGGTCAGTGAACTGTTGGAGACTGTTGGTCGTCTGTCCTCCCCCACTTTAGCCTGTACAAATGGAGTAGACAGGCCTTCATGCTATCATTGGGGGCAGAATCGTGAAAACAGTGCGGGGTCAAACATGAAATGAACTCGGGGATCTACAAGCCAGTCATTAAAATTAAAGGTCTTATTAAATTTAATTGCCAATTTAAGGAATCTAGAGAATGTGAAAAGCTCTTGATCTCTCCATCAGTGACAGCCAGTCAACTTTAGCTTTCATATACTCGACAAAATTCAAACAAGGATTGCATCACATATTTTATTAGAGTTCATTGTTTACTGCTCAGTGATTTTATTATATTCAACTCAATGGAAACAAGCAAAGTCGTTTAAAAAAAAATAAAAAATACCATTGAAACAAAATAAGATTATACCAGCCTGGAGATCTAAAATATTTGGCAAGAGCAGGGTACTCTTTTAAATTTGCAAATCTAAACAAAATCAAGATGACAGTAAGGAACATTAAGACCACCTACTAAACATGTAATTGGCTGTAGATAGATGAATGGAATACTAGTAAGTGAGTGAGAAAGGAAGGAAGACAAAGCCAATATCTTGAGGTGTCGTCAGTGTCTGCTATTTGTTGTTGACATTAAATAGGGAAATTGCCCCCACCAGTTGCTGTTATGGTTCTCCCCTTTTGGACTTTGATTTTTCAGGTGTCTAAGTCATTCTGTTTTGTTGATCATGGGTTTATTTTCCATTTTCTGTAATATTTAAGCGGTCTTGAGTTACTCTCTGTTGCCCGCTTGTACCTTTCTCCTTTCCCCTTGCTCCCTTCTAGTCATGTTTATCCACACCTGCTCCATATCAGTTGATTGACCCAGTCTTCCTTTCTGTCTCCCATATATATGCTCTTCCTGTGCAGTTCTTCAGTTCTGGTTCTTTGTCCTGCTTGGCTCCTCATGTGTGCCCGTTTTTTTTTTTTTTTTTTTTTTTTTTTAGTTGTGAGGCGTGGACATTTTTTTTTTTTTTTTTTTTTTTTTTTTTCTAGTTGTGATGCTATGAGATAAGCCGAGGCTACAAGGCGTGTGTTAAAAAATTGATGGGGCATTTCCCTGAGGCATGTGTCAACGTGTGATTCATTTAGGCAAGGGGCTACTTCAGGAGGTTGGTTCGGACTGAGAATGAACTTCGACAGGCATTGAAACAGCCTCACTACTCAGTCAAGATGTGGGAGTTTCTACAAGAGTTGCGGAAAGGTGAGTGTTTTGATAGACCTTGGAAAGAGTTTGGAGAGTGCCCAGACTTTTGAGAGTGTTTGGAGATAATTGAGAGGATAGATATGGAGCCAGCAAAACAAACAGTTGCAGCAGCACATACATTGGTGAATGTAGTTATACACTCTAGCATTAGGTAGTGACATGTTCATATGAGGCCTCATGAACTGTGGGGATCGTTGGTGCAATTTGGCCAAACAGTTCAATGTCCCATGAGGCTTCATCTCACCATCACTAGTTTCTTGGATTATGTTTCTGTTGCCCTTTTTATTAAACCTGCAAGAACTCATCTCTGCCTTCATCTCTGCATTTGAGTCCTCATCCAACCTCCACCCTCACGCTGACAGTTGCCAGTTCTCTTAATGGCATTGAATAGGCTTGGGCACTAATTAGAAGTGACTTCAGTCCGCTCTCAAAATTTGGCTGAAATGGGAGCAGCTGATTTAAAGTAAGTAAGACCCTGCTGCGTCTTATCTCTCTTGCCTTGTGAAGCGGGTCATGCCTCTTGCTCCTGGCAGGAGGAGTGGCGATGAAAGCCAGAGTGACAACTTAACCAGCCAACATTAAGACCACCAAGCAAAACAGGACGTTGGCCTCCAGCACCCACAGCAGAGTCATTAATTTCGGAAGTAGAGCACCTCCTGGCAGAGTATAGGCTTACTAACAGAAAAAAGAGATATGGTACATGGAAGACATAAATGTGCCAAACACCGAGGATTAACAGAGTGAGAAGCGTTTTTAAAACAATTTTCAGATCGTTTTAAAAAAGTTAAACATTTCTTGGCAAAATCCTATAAAAGCTCAACTTAAGTCAGCTTTCAGTAAGTTGGGTTGAAACTATATGTACATATTTCTGCAGGTGCCACAAACACCTTACAAACATCCAAAATGTGTCTTTGGTGACTGATTCATGGCTTGCTGAAGGTTAAACCACTTCCACGATTAATTTCTTTCCCTAGATGGAGAATATGATAGCAGCTAAAGGCCAGATTGATATAAATGTGTGTTGAATATTCATGACATCCTGGCCTTCCTTTTAGCAGAGACACTGCCACAAAAAAAGTACAAATATCATGAACTTCCTTATATAGGTCTTAAGCTCTCTAACACTAGCCAGTGCAAAACAGTTGTTAAAAAAAAAAATAAAAAATCAACTCCGAAATCAAATTTGTTTTCCTCTGGGGACTATTGTTTATACTTTAGTTTCAGCTCCAAAAAGAAACTTTATATTTAATTCTCAAAAAAATGCCTTTAAGAGTAAAAAAAAAGCTGCATTCTATATGCTTTGGGTCTCTAACTACAAAATCTCAAACACAAGAGTTTAGTTTGTTTGTTTTGTAAACTGTTGCTTAAAAATAACAGAAAGAAGAGATGCTAATGGTCCTTTAACACAAGAGTGTACCTTAAAGAGGAATTTGTTGATTACATTTTTGATAAAACTGAAACTATGTGCTGTCTAAGGAATCATATTCGAAAAGTTTATTTAGGAATTAAAGTAAATTTTCCAATGAAACTTTTTTTGTGAGGTGCATTATTTGATTTCATGTTTGAGAGTCAAATAATCAGGGCTGCTTCAGATATGAGTAGGTAGTTAGAGATTGCACTTAATGATCATAAACATGCTCATGTATTGCATTTGTGGGGGCTGTACAAACCCTGCTGAATAATGCTCATGTTGATATATTTTACTTATAGATTATGAATATATGATTAACTACAACTGGAGTTGTAGTTTATTATTTAAATTCTTCAAAATAATGGGTAAAACCGATTTAACATTATTATTATTCTCACCAGTTTAGTGACTTAGGCTACGCTATCAAGAGAGCTATTAATTACTGATCAAAGAAATATTTGTCTCCATTTATTCAACTATCACTAGAAGGAGGATCAATCTGGCCTGAGTGATGAACCATTTGCTGTACAATAAGCACAAATGACTGCAAGTTAAACAATAATTTCTTTCTAATAATGCAGGATTACAGAAATCTGACTATACAAACACTGCACACTACTAAAATAAAAAAAAAAACACGAGGTAAACTAAATGAATAATTTGAAAGAGGGGAAAAGGGGCTCTAAGAGTCAGTTGAGATGTCTTATGTCATAAAAACGGGACAGATGGACCCAGTATACAAGGTGAGACAATCAGTAGGAAAGTTCAAAACGTTTATTACATAAAAACAGACAATCAGAACTAAGGTGGAGCAGCTAGGATCTGCAGCTCGTGAATGCTGCAGAAGGGGGGCGGGACACCGCCAAATCTCAGACACTCTGTGGGAGAAACACAGGTGAGTGACCACGATCATTATCACAATTGGGCTGACGGGGCATGTCTCACCCAGAGTTTCCCCGGTGCTGCAGCTCCGGAGGATTTGCAGGAACACAATCAGTCAGGGATACAGAACAGGCAGGAACAGACAGATGAAACAGGATCCAGGCATCCTAGGGCTCCCAGGCAGGTTCAGAGTCTGACAGAATCCGGAACTGTGACCAGACAGACACGCACAGGAGCAGACAAGATCAGGTGCAGACGGGCAGGCTCAGTGGTAGAGGATAGCAGAGACAGGACGTGGAACCAGAACTTTGACCAGCAAATTTAAACAAGTCTCCTCCCAGGAGCCAGGCTTACAGGGATAAAAACTGATCCTCCCTGCGTTTTGAGCTAAAACCCTGAGGACTCCACAGGGAAGGAACAGTGAACGGTCAGGAGACGAGACAGACACAAAACCCTATTTCCACTGGCCGCCAGGATCCAGGATATAAACCGTGGAACAAAACTGAAAAAAACCCAACAGACAGTCTAACGGAAAATAAATATCAGACAGAAAGCAAAACAATGATCTGGCCATGATAGCTGGAAATTGAGCCCAATATAAGGAAAACTGGCGGGTGGATGAGATGAGTGATAATTAGGAGCTGGAAAGAGTTTAGCAGGTGAAAGGCATGACTACTTAAGGCCAGCTATCACAGCAGATGATGAAAATAAAGGGTATTCAAGGGAGACCAAATGTCAGTACATCCATTAATGTCTGTTCAAAAATAGCAGCAGCTATAAATGCAACTTCATTCAGCTTCTAATTGTTACTGTTTGCAAATGGATAAACAATATAGCATTGTTGCTATATAAATGTAAAGTGCATAAATAAAACGACATTCATCTAACTTAATTAGATAAAGGGGGAAGGGTTCTTTGATGCAGAGTCAATGAGGCAGAATCAAGATGGTGGACCCAAACCATGTGGTCTGGAGTAGGGTAGCAACAAACTGGAAAACTACAGGGTGGTGATTACCAAATGGTGGACCTTATTACATGACTATAGGGGAAGCGTTGGTATACAATGGGGCATATCTTAATTTATGAAGAGTCACAAAATGGCTGCTCCTATCCCACGAAAGAGGAGGGGTTACAGATCTCCAGACAATAAACCATAAAAATCAGGAAAATGACCATCACTGGAATGTGATTACCCAAGGTTTCCAGGGTCTGCAATCATCTACAATCAGCTGGTGATTCTCACTGCTTACCACCTGAGATGTTTGCACTGTGATCTGTTTTCAAGTTCTAAGACCAAATCATAAAGAGAAAATCTCTCAGGATCACATCTGTGAATAAGAAAAATAGCAGGATGCTGCTGGACTAAACTGTTATGATGAAATTGCCTCTGAGGACAAGCTTTTGCACTGCTACAACTGTCATAAATGATACAAAAATACAACAATGAATTAACTCTGCCTGGTCTCTCACTGCTGTCCTGGTGCAACAAGCTGATAATTATCAGGTTTTGGTCCATCATATGTGTAGTTGTACACATTTTAGGGATCCTTCTTCTCTAAATTAGCATTAGTATCCACTGTTTACTGTCATAAAGCTAAGTGGACTCCTCGATGTTACATCAGCAAAATGTTCTAAAAAAAAAAACCATAATGCCTTGCTACTTCACTTATATTTACATTTTGATTCAAAACTAACCTATAAATGATCTATCTATATGTGCGCTTTGAGGCATGTACTAGTGTTGTACCATTGTTAGGTAAAAAGTTATTTAGTGATTAAAATGCTGTGGTTTTTGAAGATATCTTTTGTGCATATTTGTGCATATCACATTTGCTATAATGGCTGTTGTTGCCAACAACATGGCTGTTTGCATGTGAAATCAACAACTCTTACTTTTGCTTGTTTTTCATTGACTAGTGTTTATCCGGCACAAGGAGTGGGGTCAGCTGTCTCGGCAAAGGCACATTTCATGCACTCATTTCTGTCATGTTTTAGAAAAAATATAAAATAAAATTTAGTTGACCCACATAGAGAGACACAATAAGAACCACATTTATAGAATGAAAATAAGTAATATCAAGTTTACTGATGATGAAGGATATTTTTCTTAATGAAAGCAAACGCTGAGGTAACAGTTGGACTCTAAAGTTAAGGGAAGATAATTCTATTTGTATAGCACAATTCTGGACATGGAAAATTCAAATTGCTTTACAGTACATGATTTAGATAATGAAACAGAAGAAAAGTAAAAGCAGAATAAAAGGAAAATTATTCATAAATCAAATAAATCAATTTGAGCACAAAAAGCAAAACAAAAGCAAGTAAAAAAAACATGATGAAGTAAAACAGTTGGATCAAAACCTTAAACCAATACCCCAGTTAGCACTTGTAAAAATGTTTTTCTTTTACAAACGAATCTGAAACGCTGTTATGGCAGTTAATGAGCTAAATATATTCAGTACTGTCCTCAATGTTCGTTTAGCACAGTTTACACGTTGTTTTTTGTGACAGTTCATGTTCATTGATTTAAGGCTGCCCTGTTTCTTAGTCTAATGTGAGAAATGTTGTGTGGAGCTACTGTAATGAAATACGAGCAGCATTCCGGGAGGTAAGTCAGTAAAAGCTGACTGTACACCTGCAAATGTCCGTTTAGGCCCTGCAGATCTAATGGGCTTAGAGCGATATTAATATGTGAGTTTTGGGAATTTAATTACTCGTCTGTGTATGTGTATGTGGGAGGGACAAAACATGAGTTTGTCTGGGTGTATGTGTGCGTGAGCAAACAATTTATAACAAGCTCCCGGCAGCTCCACTTTCCTAGTGAGCTTTCGCTAAATTGGACGATTACTCACTCGGGTGGTAAACATGACATGCAATAATTGGCGCTTGCAGATTTTACTTATTAGTATGATGTATCGATCCGTTTGCCTGTGCAAACAGAGGCCACGATTGAAATCTATAACCTTTGTTTTGTGCTGGTTATCTCTTCTGAAAGGTCAAAGAAGAAGAGAGAAAGGCTGGATGTTACGTTGAGGAATACAATTTCATAAGCTTGGACTGAAAATATATTTAAAAAATATTATGTCTCAAAGGTATTGTCTCAGTTCCATTCTTGCAATAAGAACCTTTAGTCATTGCTGTGTTAGTTTCCTTAGCATTTGCAAAGGACAATCACTTAGCATATAGGAGATTTGTCTAAGTAAAATTTAATAAAACTGAAGTAAATTTTACTCAGTAAAAATTTGGTCCCTCTCTTTTGGTTGATCTGTTCTTAAAGCATAATATTTCCTTAATTACATGTTAGGGTTTGATAAATTAAGTCAAATCCTTACCCAAATAACATAGCAACTGCAAGTCGCCAGCTCTTTCAAAACCTCCTTGGCACAGCATACATGACCATAAAAGTCAAAATCAATGAAACAGAGATAACAATAGTTAACTATTATTTAAAGTTATATCAATTGCTCTAAAAAACATTCTCCCTGTTAAAGTATCATTTTTTAACTCAAATTTTAGCAGACATAGCACTTAACATAATAATTGCTTTTAACTCTTAAAAACAAGTAATTTTACATGTGTGGTTTCTTAGTTGTCCTTAAGTAGAATAAGATTTGAGCCTCTTACAAGCCAAATGTTAGCAAAAGGTTAAAATAATAGAATTACTGATAAATCAGCTCAAGGCAAAGTAAAGGGATCCAGCAATTAGTTATCGATCTGGCACACGTTTCACAAAACAAAATGTTTCACGTTGCAGCTCCAGTCAGTTAACAAAGGTATTTCACCTTAGCTTGTTGCAATTTTGGTTTACAAACAGTCAACATTAACTTGGACTTAAATTATTTTTGTCGGAAAATTCTTACATTTATAAAGTTGTTGTGAATTTATTTATTCTTTATTCTGTTTGACCTTGCATTTGAGCTTGAAACATGATTTTATTATTTGTTGTCCTGACACTGCCACTGGGGTGAAAGTTATTTAAGTTAAACATTAATAACATAAATGCATGCAAGCATACAAAAGACAAAAAACAAACCAACTAAACTCTTCCTCACCCACCGAGGGCGGTCTCTTGTTTTCCTCCAAGCTTAGTTCCTCTACCAGAGGCCTGGGAGCTTGAGGGTTCTGCGCAGTATCTTGCTGTTCCTAGAACTGCACTTTTTTGGACTGAGATGCGTGATGTATTTCAAGGGATCTGCTGTACCCACTCCTCCAGTTTGAGGGTCACTGCCTCAAGTGCCCAAATGACCACGGGCACCACTGATGCCTTGACCTTCCAGATCTTCTCCAGCTCTCCTCAGAGACCCTGGTATTTCTCTAGTTTCTGATGTTTGTATTTCTTTCTGCTGTTGGAGTCACTTTGTATTGCTATGTCTAAAACAACAGTTTTTTTGTTTTTGTTTTTTCTGCTCTTTGTCTACCAACAAAAGTTCTGGTTGGTTTGCCATTACATCTATATCTGGAAGTCCAACAGGATCTTGACATACCAGCTCAGATGTCGCCCGGCCAAACAAGGTCTGCGTGAGGTGCTTGGGAACCAGAGCACCTTGATGAAAAATGGGCTACTAGAACAAGAAGGAAATGGGCAAGATGAGAGAAGGGTGAATTGTTGGAATGCTACTACCCCAGTAACCCTAGTCACAGGGGCTAAATGCTATATTTGGTAATAAATCTGCTACCTTTATCTCTGGTGTCCAGGAAGGATTCTGTTCTGAGGTAATGTTTTTGATTTTGCAGGAAGAGATTTAGTTAAAGAAGTTTGAAACCTTGGTTTGTTTAAAGAGATTTGTCAAAAAAAGGATTGATTAATAAAATTTTATCAATTGTAAAAAACTGTATTCATGAACAATAAGGTGAGTTTAAAATCTTTATGTTATGATGATTGAGTTCACTTTAGATGTTTTTAATTACCAGTTATTGAGTTTGACAGCATTGTTTGGTTTCGAGCACTGTTGAAAGTCATAAAAAAACGGCCGTTCCAACCGATGCATTTCGGAATTCTCCCGAGTGGTACCTCACTTGCTTGCGAACCTTCCGTTGTGGCGTAAGGTTCGCAAACAAGTTTGATTGTAGCCGGTTTCTCTGAACCATCTTGCTAACCAGTTAGCAACTTAGTAGGTTCCCAATTGGAAATTACATTGGGACCAAATAGCACTAAATTGGTGACTTAGAAATGACACTGTCAAGGAATGCTATGGACAGAGGAAACATGCAAGAGGAGAAGAGTTTTGTGTCGGAGGTTGAGGATGAGTCTCCTCCATCATACATTTTTTATATAGAGGAGGAAAGTGGGACTAAGATGTTTTGAAAAGGACGCCAGGGTGGCAGAAGCTTTGTTGGGTGTAGAAGGCTTACAGCCACACATGTTCGAGCCCTTGCATCACAACGCTGACAGTTATGTTAACTCTATGACTGCCGAAGACACAGACATCCATCACCATGAACACTGGGACGTAGCTCAATGGTAAAGTGAATGATTCTTATTTCTTATTTCAGACATTGCGTATTAGCTGAGACATATGAATTAAGATGCTATGACTGAAAAATATGATTGACAGATGATCGTTGATATATGATTGGCCGAATTTAGGTGTACAACCTGATGTATGACTAACTGGCCTGCATAAGATAAGGAAAACAAACACATATTTCAAGACAGGATTTTTTTTTAATATAATTTTTCTAAATTTTGGGACAATATCATCTGATAAAGTTGTATATTTATATACATGTTTAAGTCAGAATGATTTGACATTGAAATGTGATTTCCCTATGACTATTGTTATGAGCCAATAATTTGTTTTTGCAGGAAGAGTCAGTTTTTGTAAATTTAGCTTGAAAAACTGAGCTGTTACAATTTAGAGTGGGAGGGTTTACGGGTTGATGGATTGTTTCAGAGTGATGGATGGTTGTGTTTTAGCAAGTGAGAAAAAGTCTAAACACCAACATCAGTGTTCACCAACAATTTCTACAGAGCTCTAAATGTTTTGAGAAAATTTATTAAATGCCAAGATATAATCAGGAATCTTAAGGACAATGAAGACAAAGTGGGAAAAATCCAATTTGGATGCTAGGACCCAGATCCGTCTGACATCACTGCTGCCAAGCAAACTTGAATGATGCGCATTCCGTAACTAGATAAAGTAACTTAATATCACTTTTTTTTTTATTACTGCTGCTTACCTTATCAAGGCTGCACTTTAAAAAATTAAATTATCTAGAGAGCTGTTCTAAATTAAATTTATGTTTGTTTACACTTGTGTATTCAAAATTATAAAATAAATTTGTCTACGTATAAGTGTTGTCAGTCATGCTGCAGAACAAAACTTAGTAAATTAAGTTTCCTAAAATATTTAAACTTTATTTAGTCTAAGCACTTATCCTTCTCAGTTTTACCCGTTTTGAAAATTGAAACTTTGGTCAAATTTTAGAATGTTTGTCTCATCCTTTAAATATCTGCAAAAGTTTGTGTCATCGTATTTTGCTTTTTTTTTTTGCTATGATAAATGTGGAAAACTTTTTCAGCAATAGGTTCATTATGCGTTGTATTATCTTGCTTAGAAATATGATTGATGAATTCACTTTGTCTGAGCAGCAGGTCAGATGTGATCTCATCAACTGAGTCCTACAATCACTATGATTTCCAGCTGCGTCAGTTCTCCTAGAGAATGCAGACTGATCTAATCCTGATGAATGAGACTTGCAGCCATTTGTTTTGACGGAAAGATGGATTTTCTTTCTGCAGCACATTACGCTTGATCTCTACAAACTGTCACAGGGGAGGGGACCTCTGTTTATCGACCCTCAGCCTCTGCTCATCCTCAGCTGCTCCGGCTCACAGAGATGAATGAAGAGAACAGAAAGGAGCCATGCAGAGAGTTAGGAAAGGTGGCAGCTTCAATTAATGTTAAATGATAAGAAGGAGGGTGATGGTCGAGCTGCAGGGGTGGCTCACGTGTCAAGCACCCAAACTTGTCCAGGGGAATGCCAGAAGGAGCTCTGAACAGGCTGATTCATGACCCGGACAGGCAGATTCATGACCCGGACAGGCTGATTCATGACCTAGCAGACAAAACACTCTCTGAACAATTTAGGAATAAAAAATTTTCATTTTTAAAGCTCTTGTCGCTGTACACCTATCGTCTGACACCACATTATTTCACCTCCAGCCCCAACTTTGCTCTTCTTTCATGCTTAAGAATTGATGCCTGAGCAGATCCTGGTTCATGTAAAAAGCATAACTAATGGGGCAACTCTGAAACAAATTTGAAGGTGTGCCATAATATATGTTTACACAAGAGAATTCAAAAACTAAGACGTTTTTCTGTGTCTTAGCTTTGCTTTGGTCAAAAAGTCCCAGCGATGATGACTCTCCAGAGTTGCACATATGTCATAAGTGCAAAGTATGTGGTGTTTTATTCCTTTATCCTGCCATGCTCTGATTATGTCGCTATTTGTTTGCTTGTTGATGATTTCCCACAAAATAACAGATCAGTGGAGCTTTGGATCTTCTGCAAAAAAGTGATTGTTTTTTGAGTAACATTGACTTACTCTTTAATGAGCCTATTGGAGATATTCAGCCTCCATTTTTAATCCAAGTGATGTTTGCACTTTCTAGTTGATCAAAGTTATAGCAAAATTGCTCTGTTTGAAGCAGCCAATCAGACATCAGGATTTCAAGCCTCTCTAATTCTGCCCACTGAGTTTGATGGATGAAATTAAATAATTCAATGATAAGTACACTGAGTGGATGCCATGAAATAAATACCAGCACAGAGGTTCCAAGCTCCCCCTTATGGGGCCCAATGCCTGGAGCCCACAAGGGGAATTGCTGTTTTAGGGTCAGGGGTCGCGTGTGAATTGATTAAGGTTTGAATTCAGTTTTGTTTGTGGTTAGAGTTACGTTTCCCAGCAATATGCTACTTTTGGGGACTTATAGGTACTTGCTGGGATCAACAACTGGTCCCCATGATGAAAGGTTCTCTGTGTGGGGTGGGCATTATGTTTAAGACTAAGCTGTGAATTAAAGGGGGTGATACATGATTTATCTATGGTCAGCAATCCATTGCAGGGTAACATCATACCCTGCAATGGATTGCTGACCTGCATTATGCCCATAGACTGTCGGAGAAAGACACCAGCCACCAGCGAACCCAAATTTATGGGTCTATGTGAATAAATGTCAACTCACTGTCTACCCCAAGACTGTTTACGAGCCATGGCAGCCAGGACAGCCTAAGACAAGCAGTCTTGGGAAACTGAAGCTCAAATGATAAACTTCAGAAAACTAACCTGAGGTGCAGGCTGCTGCTTTCACCTGCACAGATCTAAGACATTTTTTATGGTTAAGTTTGGCCATTCAGGCTGAGGGAGTATTAGAATCCATATTAGGCCACAAACATCCATTTACAAACATCCCTTTTAAGGGACTGTTAAACTCTTGATGAAAGTTATATTTTCAATTAAATAATAATAATAAAAAATCTAACCTCTAAGCGTATTATCCACAAAGAAAGCTCCTGGATAGGTATTGAAGCATCTTAAAAAGAAACAACTTCAAATCCCATATCAAAGCATCACATTATGGATGTGTTTCGACAAAGAAACAACTCCTTGATATCACATCTTCAAGATGCAGCATCTTTAAATCCACCGGGAAACCCCTTTTTCTGTCTCTTCCCTTTGACTTGGACTTCCAACTAGACATCAGATTACACATGGTGCAGTCTCCAGAACAGTAGTCCAGTTTTGCTGGTGAAAAGGACAACATCCTTCTTCGAAAAAACTCTGAGCGGAAAATCCAGCACAGCCTTGCTGGTATGCGTTCTGATACAACGGATGAGGAGTTCTTCTTAAATCTTCACCTGTCGATCGATCAAGATAGCACTCTGTTTCTGTCCTGGCCGGACACACTGGTCATTTCTTAATTCACAAGACTAGAGAATTGGAGAGGGCCCTGATATTTGAATGAAATGAAGCTAAACAGAAGAGGGACACCACTGAAATCATTCAGAAAGCTACTGGATAGTTAGAGTATGATTGATTGCTGTTTTGAGAATGCAGATTTCTACATCTGATCATTTTTTGTTTGCTTATTTTAAATTGTTGTTGCTTTTCTTTTATCTCATTTGTTTCGAGATGAGAGATGCTTGTTTCATTCCTATCACAAAAAAACAAAACAATTTAAAAGAAACCGTATTGAAATTTGAATATGCCAGGGATATGAATAGGTTTGGCCTCAACTTTAGACTGGACTTTAAAAAGTCCCAAAACACTGCCAATTTTCTTTGAACATCTCAAACTGTGACCTCTGGAGATGTCAGTGATGTAAAATAATGGAATTTATGTAGCTCCTGGCATTACAGATTCAGTTTTCCTATTTGTCGCTTATCTTCAGTTTCTTTTCTGAAAATACTGGTGGCTGCAGTGGATGAAATCATTGTTGTGTCCACGCCTCTGACCAAATTTAACAACATCATTCAGAAACATAAAATAAGAACAGATGTAACCATTTCTGAAAGGTGATTTTATTTAGCTTGCTAAAGGCTTTGGAAATTGCGGATGAACGGTGTCTGTGTGGGCAAATTTTGACCATAGGGCATAAGAGTAGGCACAAAGGGACCTGACACCTTGATGGGAGAGGTGCTTAATGTTAATGCCTTCATTTATCTCTGCACAGAAGGAAGAGCTCCAGTGAAAGCAGCTTTCACCTGTAGCCGCTGGCAGGCTGCTAATAAAACATTAGCCATTTTGATCTATCTAATATGTTAAAATTTCACTTTCTCCTGTTGTAAGCTCAGGGTACTGAAGGCCGGAGCAGCTTTGGGAAATCATTTCTCCTATATGTCAACCGGAGTAATCAACTAATCAGGACATTTACTACATGTTAGTCTTAAAATTAACATAAAATTATTTAATCAGAAAATCAGAGAGAAATTAAAGACTGATCAAATCCTGAGGACATAACTGTGCTATGTAACAACAATAATAAAAAAGTTTAATAATGGGGACATGTGCACATACATTTTCCAACAACAATTGCATTAACAACAAATGTGTTCCCATAGCTTAGAATTAGTTGTGTAGAAATACATATGTAGCCCAGTTTGAACTGTCCTATATAGTACAAACCTCATATTGTAAAAAAGTCATAGTTATACTTTTTATGTTAGAGGTCCCATATTATGGGGGTAAAAAATCACATTTATCATTTAATATTTTGTAATAACCACATGTGTTGTGAAGCCTGTGTATTTTTTTGAGATTCATAGTTGAAAAAAAAAACTTTTACCTCTATCATTGCCTTTCTCCGTCTCTCACTGATGTTTACTCAAAAAGATCTGTTTGGAAAGCATTCCCTTGATGATGTCATAAGTGGAAATAAGCTGTCCAGAGCAATCTGTAGCAGCCCATCATTCAAGCTATGGCATTCATCTTATGTATTATTCCACGCTCCTAGGCTATATGTACTAACTCTGACTGCTTGTCATGGTTGTGGGTTGCGGGGGTGCAGCAGCGGTGTATACCCAATTATTTTTCATTAGGGATCACTTATACCCAGTTCTAAATACACCATGATCCGCACAATTAAGCAGAATCTCTGAGCCAAATTTCACATTTTTTCCTAGATGGGACGAGCAGTGACCCAATCAGATACGCAAAGAATTGGTAATATGAAGAGAGCTAGCCAAATAACACTTTGATTTCCTTATTGCAAATATCCTCATGAATTAACATTAGCCAACAGTTCGGCAGTTGCTAGCGACATTAGCGAAATTTTGATTTCAGAAGTGTGGGGGACAGAAGAATCTTTTAATAAAACTAACTTCAGTGTGTTTGACCATCCACTCACAGACCCGATTCAGTGGCGCATCAGGTGTTTTTAAAGTGAGCTTCTCAGCACAAAAGATTTTGAGCCAATCAGGAGCTTGTGGGCGGTCCAAACTCAGGGAACCGGGCTTCAGTTTGACCTACAGTTGTCCACATGGTCCAAGTGCTCGCCGAATGTGTATGTACTGTAGCATAACATTGTTTGTGGACAGCATGACGTGCAGGGGACCTTTTAATATGTTGTAAATGCATTTATTATGTTAAATATTGTTATGTTGAATAATTTGAATGATGAATTCCAATTATTAAATTACATACTTTTTTCTGTTAATGAGTTTTATTTTTATTTTTAAATCTAAGCTGAAACACGAACAAGGATGTCAAGTTCACATCTAAAATGTTTCAACACTAACTGAAACTCCATGTTTGCCTCATCTGTAAGCCCGTTTGCCTCATGCAAGCTGCATGTGTGACCAGTAATACCCTCAAACTGCTTCTGATTAAGTTATTTTAATGCTAATAGTGGCCACACTAACTGTTACAAAGGAGCTGTTGAAAGAGGCAGTTTACAAAAGAAACTACTGACTTGCTAAGTGAGAGAATACTGTAGGTGTCATCCATTTGAACGGACTCAGGAATAAGCAATAGTTCACTCACAATCCATAATTGTTTCTCTCTAGCCTGTGGGCCAGTGTTTAGTTATTTCATAATCCTTCCTCCCTGAGATCAAATAGCAGAAATTATATGACATTGAGTAAATACTACAAATACATCTTTAGGTAAACTACATAGAGCGGTCTTACATGTCATTGTTTCTGGGCTGCATTGAAAAAGAGGGCGAGTATACCCACCTTTCCAGGGACTACTACACTACCGAGTAAAATCACCGTCTGAGGATGTATTGGCTGTTCTGGGAAATCGGTTGGAAAACTTTGTGTGTTTTCTGGACATAAAGAAAGTTATACTTTGCAAAGTAATCTGATTATTTACTGTAGGCAAGCAGAGTGGCGCAGTGGAAGCGTGGTGGGCCCTTAATCCATAGGTCATTGGACAGATACCAGTCTCTGCTATAAAGCTACTTTTTTGTGAGTGTTGGCCTAGTTGTTGGAGCAGTGTGCCTGTGTTCTGAAAAGGTTGCAAGTACCTGGTTCGATCCCCACAGCCTGCACTCTGGATCCCTGAGCAAGGCCCTCAGCCTGCACTCTGGATCCCTGAGCAAGGCCCTTAACCCCTAAACTGCTCCCTGGGCAGAGGTGACTTTCTCCAGTGTGAGATAAAAAAAGTTTCATATTATTTACACTTCTCTATCTTTTTTTCCTGTTTAGTAAATATGGATATTTGATAGTTTTGCGGTCTCATTAATAGCCCCTCTGGTTTGTCCCCTGCTTCCTTTCTGCAGGTGAAGGAGATCCTGACAAAAGAGTCAAACATCCAGGAGGTGAGATGCCTGGTGACTGTGTGCAGCGACATGCACGGTCATTTCCACGAAATAATGGAGCTGTTCAAGATCAGAGGGAAAGTTTCCAGACACATATTGTTCATTCATTGAGGACTATGTAGGCGTAGGGTACAAATCTGTAGAAAAAATCACTCTGCTTTTAGCACTAGGTGTAATTAAATCAACTATAAATAATTGTTTTTTTTTTAAGAAATTAATAATTTTCAAATATTTTCTGCTCTCTATTTTTCAGGTATGTTTCCGGGAGTGCATAATGATCCTCAGAGGAAACCACAAGAGCAGATCACACAAGTCTGTGGTTTCTATGACGAGTGGTTGAGGAAATAGAAACACCAACATTTGGAAATACCTGTTAGATTACCTCCACCTCACTGCCTTAGTAGACTCTCAGGTGACAAAAAAGCTGTGGTGTTCCTCGCATGTGTGAGAAGAAGCAACTGGATGACAGAATGAGCTCAGAGAGCTGTGGCAGGTCAGATCAAAAAAGGCACTGACAGTGTTGTCTCTTAGATTTTCTGTCTTCATGGGGGACTATCACCATCTATAGATACACTGGATCATATTAGGGCACTGGATCTTTTACAGGAAGTACCACATGAGGTAAAGATCACGTCTACATCTGTGTTTCCTCGTGTTTATGAACACCACACAGAGACCAGATCATTGAATTTGAAATGTCTCCCTTTTCAGGGCCCCATGTGTGACCTACTGTGGTTGGATCCTGAAGGCCGCAGTGGCAGGGGCATCTCTCCTTGAGGAAAGATGCACTTGTCGTTCTAACAGCCTCCGGTGTGAACAAACCATTTATCAGTTAACTTCTGCAGTTGCAAACAATCAAGCTGCAACTGCTGTTGTGATCCATTAATAACTAGACATGGGAGGTATGTACACAATCAGCCCAAAGAATTGTACTGAATATCCCACACTTTTGCTACTCTACATAAGGCTTCCTAGATCGATATGTGTAGTTCGTTTTGAATTTTATACCTTTCACTCTGGCTTATACCAGTTTGGGGTTAGATCCCTAAACTTTTTCTTACATTTTCTCAATAAAATAACATCAGAATCAAGCTACCAGGGCCACTCCTATGTGCAGCAATCTGAAGTGGCCAATTCTAAAAAGAAATGATTTATTTATTTTTTATTGATAATTTTGTAATCAGAAAGATTTTTAAATCTGTATCATCTACTGTAAAAACAGTTTTTAACGAAATTTAGCGAGACAAAAATTTTATTTAAAGGAAGAAGAAAAAATAAATTTTGGAATAAAAACTGAAATAAATAGCTAGGAATGAGCTGAACGTCAATAAAAAACTGAAAAGATCCATCAACTTTCACCCAGGGTCTCCACTACATTGAGTATTTTCTACCTTTCTGTTTCTGTGTTCCCTTTAAGTGCACAGAAAAATGTTAAGTACAAAAAACAGGACAATCTACTATTTTAATGTGCATACAACTTAAAAAAAAGTGTTTGTGCAGTCAGTTTCAATTCACGCAAAAGTAATTTCTTCACATTAGTATATAGTGTGATAACACTAAAGTATCTTAAAATCATGCAAGAGTAAAGCTTAATTATTATACAAGGAATAAAATAAAACTGTTAGCATTTCAGGTCTTATAAGCAGGTGGCATGATAAATAGAATTTGCCCTGCAGAGCCTTGTTCTGAATCCTAGCCAGGTCTCAGCTGTGCTACCGAAGAAAGCAAAAGCAGGATAAGAATAATAAAAGCTCCTTTTGCTTGGTCGATCCGCCTCCACAGAACAAACTGCTGTAAACTGCTGATTCCACTCAGTTTCATGTTTAGTGAACACCTGCTGATTATTTTTCTCTCCTCCACGGCACAGCAGGCATCGTCACATCCTGAACAGACCCCATTATTTGGCTGTTTGTACCTGTGCAGCAGACAGCTGTCAGCTAGATTAATTACACAGGCATACATGCAGAAATCATACAAATGTGAAAAATGGCTCCAAAGTCCAGCGAAAACTTAATCTAAGATTTAAACACTCAAAAATGTTTTGCGTTCACCTGTGTCATTGCTATATTTTTATTCAGAATGAAGGCCATCTACAAAATCGATTTATTTTGGAAAGCATAAATGAAAGAGAAGGACTGACTATTAAATACATGATGCATATGCCATCTTTATGCAGGTTTTATCTAGTACAAAAAAATTGACTATGGCCTCTCTATGCTTTTTAATCATAGAATACTCTTTGTTATTAGTACTAATATACAGCTGTGAAATAGCATAGTCCCCCTTACAGATTCTTTTTTCTTTACTTTGCCTTCCTTAGATGCTTAACACTATTTCAATCTGAAAATCTCACACAGAGAGAAGAGATCATTAGAAGAATTTATTGATAAGAAAGTATAGTCTTTGGCGCTCAGACCTCGGCAGGAACATTCATGCTGAATTATGCTTTAACATGCATGAGTAGATGAATGAGAATAGGGATGTTCCCCCCGGCCTGAAAATGGTGGTGGTTTGATCCGAGCTGGTTGACAAGGTGATCTGCTGGGCAGAATTGTGGGACTAGAAGACTGAGGGAGCTGACGCCGGGGCTTCACTCAGACTCGGGATATAGAGGTCCTGCTTGGTGATGCAGGTACCGTGAACTGTCCATGATGAGCAAGCATGAAGCGACAGTGGAGAGGAAAAACTCCCCTTTGGGAAGAAACCTCTGACAGAACCGGGCTCAACATGGTGGTCTTCTGCCGGACCAATGCGATGAGACGAGGGACGGTGACAACTGGGATTAATACTCTCTGATGAGGTTGAGGTAAAGTCGTGTCATGAAGGACGATTCAGCTGCGATGGCGGAGAAGGGGATGGAGGTGGGTGAATTGTCGTCTGAATCGAAATCCGACATTGCGATTGCAGGATGGCGGCTTGGGTGAGATTTGAGGCAGTTTATAGAGTGGAAGCAGGACGCTGATTGGGCTTCGTGGTGGAGTAGTTCGAAGCTGATTGGCTCGCTTCGGAGACGGATCAGCTTCTGATTGATGGAGGTAAGTCAGGGTTTCTTCAGTTGAACTTCCGCTAGAGCTTCATAAAACAAAACTGAAGATTATATTTTAGACTTGGACAACTTTTATGATCATTTTGTACACATAGAGTTTATACAAAACACAATTTGGGTTTGTACAGCTTTTAGACAGTAAATGAGCAGCAGCCTAGCAGTGAAATAAACATTTCCATTTCATAAAATGCAGCAGCGATCAAATGTAAACAGCGTGGGAGAAAAACATGGTGCAAAATGCACTGATATGGAAGTTCAGAGCAGTGCAAAGACAAATATATATGGTGCAAAAATGCAGCAGAATGTTTTTGTTTTAGATGATGCTTTTTTTGGTTGGGCGTTAACAATGTAATGCAGAGGCTCGATTTGTGAGTTGATTTAGAGTTTTTTTCAACAGTTCAGCATTCTGATATCAGGGAAAAAGCTATTGCAGAATCTGCTGGACCTGCAGTGGATGCTGCAAAGCCTCTTCCCAGAGTGCAGCAAGGAGAACAGTCCATGATGTTACTGACTCATGACACGCAGCCCGGTGATGAAATATCTTTAATAAAGGGAGTGGAGCCTTGACGATCCTCTCCGCTGTTCTCACCACCCTTCTCACTTTCTTCCAGTCTGACACTCCTCCACACCACACAGTGAGACAGCTGGTCAAAACGCTCTCTACAGTGCTTCTTTAGAAGGTCATGAGGATGGGTGGGGGTAGGTGGGCTCTCCTCATCATCCGGAGGAAGTACAAGTGCTTCTGTGCCCTTTTGACCACTAAAGTTATGTTAACGGTCCAGGTGTGGTTGTCTATGATGTGCACAACCAGGAACTTGGTGCTGCTGACCACCTCTACAACTGAGCTGTTGATGAGCAGTAAAGCATGATTAGACTGGTCCTTCCTGAAGCCCAGCAGTTCCAGTTTTCATATCAGATGCTGTGGGATGATGGTGTTGAAAGCTAAACTGAAGTCCAGGAACAGCATCCGCATGGGTGTGTTCTTCTCCTCCAGGTGTGCTAGGCTCTGGGGAAGAGTGGCGGAGATGGTGTCCAGAGTGGAATGGTTCCGTCGGTAGGCAAACTGGAACCGGTAGAATTTTGGGGGGGACACTGGAGACGGTGTGTTCTTTAACCAGCCTTTCAAAGCACTTAATCATGATGGGAGTCAGTGCAACAGGCCGGTAATCATTAAATGAGGTGACATGAGGCTTCTCTGGGACAGGACTGATAGTGGAAGACTTAAAGCATGCTGGCACTATGGATGTTATGGATGGGTTTGAAAAATGTCTGTGAGAACACCAGCCAGTTGAACTGTACACTCCTTACACAGGTATGTTATCTGGGCCTGGGGCCTTTCTTGGGTGGACTCTCCTCAGAGTCTTCCACACATCAGCTGTGTCAAAGCAGAGTGCCTCCTCTCCCTGGTGTGGAATAACTTTCACTGCTGGAGTGTTCCTTAGTGCCTCAAACCTTCCAAATAGGTTGTTTAGCCCATTTAGGAAGTCAGCATCAGCTACAACCACCGGGAGGGAGGGTGTGTTGTAGTCTATGATCGCTTTTGTGGTTAAAGAGATCCTGCATCTTCAGGCTTTGGTTCTGCTTCGCTGAACTGACATGGTTCAAGTTGGCACGCACTGTCTTCAGTGCTGCTGATGTTTTCAATGCATTTGTTGATGTAGGCTGACACAGTCATGGGATACTCATGCATATTTATCTTGTTGTCATAGGTTTCTGAGGCTTTGAACATGTTCCAGTCAGAGCATTCAAAAAAGTCCTGGAGTGTCTCAACTCTGTCCACACCCTGACCTGCTTCACTGTTGGTGTATCCCTGATTGGGCCTGTATGCAGGAATTAGCATGGCAGATAGATGATCTGATGACCCAAGGTTGGGGTCAGGGGGCTGTTCTGAATGCATCTTTGATGTTAGAGAAATGCTAAGTCCAGAGTGTTCTGACCCTCAGTTGCAAAGTCCAAATGTTGGTAAAAATTAGGGAGCACAGTCCTCAAGTTAGCCTGATTAAAATCCCCAGTAATGATGAAAACGCCCTCTGTGTGTACATATTGAAGCTCAGAGATAGCCTGGTATAGAGTCTTCATGACCTCTTTTGTATAGGTGCTAAGGGGGACATAAACAGCAGTGATGCTAACCACAGTAAACTCTCTGGGCAGATAGAACGGTGTGCAGTTAACAGTCAGACACTTGATGTCTTGAGAGCAGAAGTTCAATTTAGCATTTTTACACCAGTTGTTCTTTATGTACACACACACAGCCCCCCTCCTCTAGTCTTACTGCTGAGTTTGCTATTTCTATCAAGATTTCTAAGATTCTTTCTTAGCTTCGCCATTAGCCCGCCTCTACAGCCCCTCTTTCGTCATCTTGCACACCTCTTTCTCTGGCCCTCACCCTAGGGCGGCCTGGTGTAATAAGTCTTGATCTATAGAATAAACAATTCCCTTAAACATATTTCCATCAATCAAAGGCTTATAGATAAAGAAATCAATATTTTTGCGTGGCCTAGTTGAAATCTAAACTTAAATCTAATCAAAGTGTTTTAGCATTATTTCAAATTGAGTCAGGAATAATAGTTTTAAATTAATCGGCGGAAAAAAAAGTGGGCTAACATTCCTCCACAGTATTCAATTCAATTAAATTCAATTCAGTTTATTTATATAGCGCCAAATTCACAACACATGTCATCTCAAGGCACTTTACAGTTCAACCAGATCATACAGTCAAATTGATACAAAGTTTTCTATCTAAGGAAAACCAGTTGATTGCATTGACTCATTATATATCATACTATTGTAGACGACCTTTTTTTCAAGAACTGGGTGAATGTGATGGTAGCTAGGGCCACCTGAGATGGCAGAAAGAAGGAGTTTAGGGACCATTTTTACCAGCGGTCATGCTGGTTTATACTGCATTTTTATATTTATAAAGGTCCCCTTTTTAAAAAAGTTTTGTTAAATTAATGTAATCAGCTACATACAAAGATCAAGATTTGAAAAAAAGGTGTAAGTATGACAAAAACCTATATCAGAAGACATCTGTGTGTCTAGCTGGATCGTGTGGGAAGTTTAGGTCCTTCGACTTTTGCAGCAATATAATGCATATCTTCTATAAGCCTGGTGTGGAGAGTGTACTCTCTTTTGACATAGTCTGCGGGGTAACAGCATCAGAGCAAATTACTTAAAAAAAAAAAAACTTAACAAGCATAAAAATAAGGCTGGCGCTGTTCTCCTCGAGAATCTCTGGAGATTATTTCACAAAGAAGAATTTTTTATGAAGTGGATAATATTTTGGACAACAGTGAGCATCACCTTAAGAAACGATAGAGTGCCTTCAGTAAGAGACTTTCCCAGATCCAGTGGAAGACAGACTCACTATACAGCTACATATCATCAAATATTGTTGAAAAACTGTCCATGAATTACTGCAACAATTAAATTTCCTTTGGGATTATTAAATTAATTTTAAATTAAATTAAACTGAATTGTTGGACCATTGCACTTTTGTTTTTTTCAGATTTTAAATGAAAATATCATAAAACTAGAAAAGCACTTGGAAGGCACAGACTCCCGCCAGGTAGTTCATTACTAGCTGTTTTTCATCCTTTTTTTTCCTGTTTTGATACTTAGTTTTAACTTACTTGGTCCTTTATAAGTAGCACGCAAGCTAAACAAAAGTGTGGAGAATCATTTGGTTTATAAGTATAGTTAACTTTGCATGTAATTCTAAATAAGAGCTTAAAATTTTTCTCATGATATAACTATGGCATATATTATCTTTTTATAGTGTTATCCTGCATTGTTTGACAAAGTAAAGCTACAGAATGTATGATGATGGATTTAGCTTGGTCAGTCTAAATTATGTATCTTAAGGACAAAGACAGAAGGCAAACCTCTGGGATTTTGTAATCCATATTAAGGAATATAGTAATTGTGTATAGTATAGCATAGTATAGTCCAGTAAATCATAACATTTTTGCCAGTCATTGTTTTGCATGTTGGTGTACCAGTCTGAGGTTTTCATTGGCCCCAACATACATGCATTTTTTATTTCTCGTCTTTAAACGAAATGTTGTTTAAAAAAAAAAAAAAATTGGAGCCTTAAGGGGATCTGTATTCCTATCATTCCTCCTGTCTTCTGACAGTATCTTTTGAAGGAGTGAGATACTTCTGTGAATCTTCTTGTGGTGTTTTGTTACAGGCAGGGGAATGTAGGATCTTTCTTTCCACTGTTGTTCTCTCCTCAAAACAATCAACAGCAAACAGCTTTGGACAGATGCAAATCGCCTCATTAACTCCCCAGCCTAAATCCATTCTGCAGCAGGAGAGACCAACAAATGGGAGGAAAGGAAGGGATAGATGGGAAAGCAGAAAGAGACACAAACTGATAAAACATCTGCTGGATTCACCATCTGTGCCAAACTGGGCAAGCAAGCTCTAATTTGAAAAAGGAAGAACAGAGGGAGAGAGAGACGTATTCAGAGGAGGTGGGTAAAGAAAGGAGGAGGAGGAGATGGAGACACGGTGCCCATGTCAACAAGTGCCAAGAATATTTAATATTTTTTTAGGGGAAAATGCATTGTAACAACAGTGACTGTTAGGAGGAAATCCACAGCTAACAGTAAATCCCAAAGGTATTTTTTCATCGTCTTTTGTTTTTTTTTTAACCCTCATCTCAGATGTTTTCTTCATAAAAAAGAATAAAACACCAATAGTATTTTCTCCTGTTTTCTTCAGGGGGATTTTGAAGATTGATTTACCTAAAGCTGAAGTCTTTTGTCAGAATGTGTGTGTTTGTCATTTTTTTAGGCAGTTTTCACTGACATTGAGGTCAGCAGAGAGGAACAAAATCTCTATGATTAAGACAGAATTTAAGGTGATTGTCCCTTAAATATGAGCTAAGAAGAGATCAAATTATATGGTTGCAAAGTATTTAATGGGTAAAAAATGACAAAGATATCAGAAGTTGTGAAGTCAAAGGTTTTATTCCTAACTTAAGATGGCAATATCATATAAAAGAGCCAGATCTTTAAAGGAAGAGAAAGGAAAACAGTTTTAATCTCCTCTGAATCAGGAACATAAATTACTTGGATTTTTATCATCCAGATTACTGACAGGTGTAAGGATCCGTGAATAGCACAATCTTCTACACATCTTCCATCAGTTTCTATGCATCAATTTCAAGTTTCCAAAATGTCATTACTGTATGAAGGACTTAGAGGGTCACTGAAAAAGAAAGCCAACCCAAACCAACCAAAATCTTAATCATTCAATTTGAGAATAATTTTCGTATTTCACATTTTAAATTGAATTATAAAAGAACAGTTGCAAATTATATATATAAATCCATTATTGAATAGTGGAAATTGAAAATGTACTTTCAAATCCTATTTCAAATGCAAACTAAACAAAACTAAATTCATAAATTGATTATCAATCTATCCTAATCACACATTTATTTCATTTCCATTTTCGTTTTTTACTTGCATTTTCTTTTGCTTTGCCAATTTCATTTACCCAGAGGACACTGAAAAGCAGTTAAACTCCATCAGTGGACTACCACACTTTTATATAATTACCAATGAGGGTGATGGTTACATCTGAGGTGGTTGATTAAACTGGTTTACAGGGTGCTCTGGGGGCAGATGGGCCATGGGAAAGGTGAACAGAGCAGGTAAAGTAATACGTAATCTAAGTATTTATATATTTATGTATTTTTGTCCTTGGGACAATCTCTCCATCAACACACCATTTTTTGATAATGTTTTCTATGATTAAATTAAAACCACTGGTGTGTGTAACAGCTCCTGTTTTTATTATGTTTATTTTGAACATTAAGTACCAATATCTAATGTTATTTAGTTTTTTGACCAGGGTGTAACAGGGTGTCACAAAAAAGGGTTAGTCGATGTGTTTGTGGACCCAGAACTGATCGACTAGGAAACTCAAGAACCAAAAAACTTGAAGATACTAGGGAGGAACAAACCAAAAGAATGACAAGGATCAAGAAATAAGTAACTGAAAAGGAGGTCTATATATGGGAGACAGAAACAATGGGAGGACTAATTAGCTGATAGGGAGCAGGTGTAGACAGAAGTAACTACAAGGAGCTAAGGGAAGGAGACTTGCACAATGGGGGAGAGAAAGTAACTCAAACAATACAAGACTGCTGAAATACAACACAAAATATAAAAGAAACAAATGACACAGAATGACATTAATTGAAGTGTAACTAAAAAAAAAAAAAAAAGAGAAACTTAGAGTAGTAAGGAAATCATATTTAAATGTGAAATTATTTTGGCTTAAACATGTATATAAATGTACTCTTTCTCAGACAATATTGTCCCAAAAACTGTCTTAAAATCTGTGGGTTTTTTTTCTTTACCTCATGTAGGCCAGTTAGTTATATGCCAGCTTGTACACCTCAATTCGGCAAATCATATATCAATGGGCAGCTGTCAATCAAATTTATTTTGGTCATGGCATCTTGATTCATATGTTGCACCTAATATATGTGTTCACGAGGATGGATGTCTGTGTCTTAGGCGGGCATAGAGCTAACAGAGCTAGCAGCGTTGCGAGGCAAGGGCTCAAACATGTACAGCTATAAGCCTTCTACACCAAAGGGAGCTTCTGCCGCCCTGGCGTCCTCTTCCACAACAACTTCTTCACGTTTTTATCTATGACATCCGACGCAAAACTCTCTTCCTCTTGCATGTGTCCACCTTGACAGTGTTGGTGCTAAGTGCTACTTGGTCCCAATGTAATTTCCCATGGGGAACCTACTAGCACTAAGTTGCTAACTGGTTAGCAAGATGCTTCTGACAAACTGGCCACAACCAAACTTGCTTGTGAAGCTTCCACCACAACAATCCCACCCCCTTTATAAATGACCAATTACATTGCCTTTATTCACTTTATTCATGTAAAGTCGGGCACCATTCGGGAGAATTCAGAAATGCAACGGTTGGAACAGCCGTTTCCCTAAGACTTTAAACAGAAGTCCACAAAGGGCATTCTTACCTTCTTACTCACTAAGCCTTGATCAGTCAGGCAACAACCTTTTTTTGGTGTGCTTTTCATGTTAGATTGACAAAAAATACAGGAATAGCATCTCCCTTCAATGCCCTCTTCAATCTATAGGTAATCAGGACCTCTAAAATAATTTTCTAGGGATTTCAGATGTTTTTTGTTCAAAACAGTTTGTTTAAAAGAAATCACAAGGTCACAACTGTCTGTGCTTTTTCTGACTTGCTCATCTTTTCATCATTAGTTTTATAGCTAAGTTCCAGTCAAAATTGGTAGGACAAAGTTGGAAGGTAAAAAGATCTGGTTGGGTAAATTTATCCCACAGCTGGCCTATATCTCTATATCTTACACCCTGAACGCGAGATATGAGGTAGCTGAGGAAGGGTCTGGAAATCCCTGCTAGAAAGTTATCCCCTATTACATAATCTCATACCCCAGGCGAACCTTCACGATTTAGCCAGTCTGACGTATGGATATTCTGACAAAAACTCTGGCGTATGTTGGACAAGCTATGGGTATGTTTTGTATAACTTATGAGCATGCTGAAGTACGCTGAAGCATGCTGAGACGCACTGGCACACGTTGACATACGGCGAGTATGTCAAGAACTTTTGAGCATGCTTTTTTTAACGTATGCCAGCATATGCTCATATGGGGGCCATAAGTTACAGGTGAGTTATCTCATTGTTGACATACCTTAAGTGTAAGTTAGTCATAAGCTGTGGTGTACAGCTTATCCAAAACCTATGAGTAACTTGTGCATAACTTATGCATAACTTACTGTATCAAGAACTTATCTTCAACATATATCAACGTATTTGATGTGTTCCAGATGACCTCTGAATGTGTTTCCAATATCCAGCTACTGTTTAATGGCATATTGGCAGCATTTTGGTATGAAAGGGGGTTCACAAGAGGAAACAGTCTGTACTCCTCCAGACTTCATCCCATTCATAGGGTTGCAAGAAGGTGAGTGTGATGGATCATCCCTGCTTTCAAGCCCACGGTCAACAAACTTCCTAGCAGACATGACGCTAAAATTGCCTTTCGGTGCCTGGCCAGTGCCCCCCTCAGGACACTGCCTTGTTCAATGTTTCCTGGGCACGCTGCCATGTGTTTTGTATAAGTTAGGCTGTTGTTGGATATATGCTCTAGATGTGTTATGAATGCGCTATGTATACACCCAAAATTGAAAAAAATCCATAGAAAGTTCATTATATGCTATCATTTTAGAAGATTCTGGGACGTCAGGCATATGCTGTCTAAATCAGCAAGGTGTGACAGGGCCCTCAGGAAAGGAATGATAAGGGTTATATGTTTAAACTGCATAGCTTATTTTTGTTACATATTTTTGTGCTTAACTCTTTGTCCATAAAATCTTTTTAGTACATACTTGACAGTTGCAGCTTTGAATGTTCTCTTGCTTTTATTTTGTTTTATTTCACAGCTCTTGCTACTGAAAACAATTAGATCCCCATACCTTGTTAACATATCTTTTATAAAGTGTTGAATTTGACTTTTGTATGGTGAAAGAGGTCTGCTTTAAAAGGCTGGGACAGCAGACTGTGGACATTAATGAGGAATATGTAATGACACACAATCTTGGTGAGTGTGTTATTCATGAACATACATATATAGAGTGCACAGTTCATGCTCCACTTGTCCATCACAGCAGCTCATCCATGACGGTGCATCTGTGAGTAAAACTACTACAGCTAATCCGTTCCCATGCTAAATATTATTATCTGCATTGAATTTGCTGTTTGATGCTTCTCTTTTCTCTGCACTTGGCCGCCTGAGAGCTCTACCTTTAACTCTTCTACACATCTGTTATTGCTCCCATCCCTTATGGAATACGGCTTAGTAATCCGTTTAGCAGAAAGTCCCTATGGAAAGACAAAGCAGCAAACAATGTATTTGTTCTTTATTGGTTCTCTGTGGAGGATCAATAATAAAATAATAATAAGCCTTTATAATACTAAAGAAAAATTGGAACAAAATGGTCACTTTTGTACAGTATAACTAGTTTGATAGTGCTTGAATCAGGTTATTCCCCTAAAGGGATGTTTGACAAATAAAAGTACACCCTGTTTCTCATTAACATTGAGTTTAGGAATTGTCGCATTAAATGTGTCATTTGATTTTATTTTTGGATACCAAAAGGAAGTGTCTTTTTGATTATTATTTTAAAATAAGAATTAAGCAATAAATTAAATACAAAGATTTGTTTGTTTTTTTGTGTTGTGTGAAATTTTGAAAGTTATTTGGGTTTTGTTTCCCATTTCAGTGAAAAAAAAATATATTCAAAACAGATATGGAAGAAAAACAGCTATGATTTTTGACATGGCAGAACATGGCCCATTATGCACACAAATATCAGCAAAAAACTCAAAACTCTATGAAACTGGAGGAGATTGTGCAATAAAATTGAATAATAGTCAGTCCTTGTATAGCAATTTGCAATTACCAAGTGATTTAAAGCGCTTCACACAAAAAGCAGTCCTTTACCAATTAACACACATGTTTATGTGCTGATGAGTGAGTAAGCACTGTAGCCACAGCACCTCTCAGGACAAGCTCGGACTGGGAACGATTTTCAGCCCTGGCAGTTTTTCATCTACACTGGCCCATTTATGGACCCCCGCCCCAACAAAAAAGAAGCACACTCAAACGTGTCTCAAATGTGAAACACAAAACCAATCTATCTTCAAGCATCACACGACAACCATCACCAAGACTTCTATAATGCAGTTTTATTGGCTTTGGTTATTAACACGGAGGCAACAATGACTGCTGCTGCATAATGTCAACACTTGCACAAAGCCAGCCAGACACCAACTCATACATACTAGGTCTACAACGTAAGCCTGAGTGTTGTAAAAACACCAACTTAAGAAAATACAATATAGATGCAGACAAGCATTTCTTTAAGAATGAATACATGAAAGCTTATCGGTATGTAAGCATTCACTGCAAATCTAGGTGGCATGTGGGCAATGAAATGGAATAATGTAAACAGATGCAAAACCACATCATGCACCGCATCATATTTTGGCAACATTTAAAAAAAAATCACCAAATATAAGAGGAACAGCGTAGTTTGGTTTAAAGAAAGCATTTTAGTATTACTATAATTTAGTTTGTTGCAAGGATTTTACAGTTCGAAGAAAAAATACACCATATACCAACCGTCACAAGGAAGTGCATGACAAGAAAAGGCTATCTATACTGCATGCATCATTTCGTTAGATAACATTGTATTACTTCTTGAGCTCCTAGAGTTAATTACTGTTACAGGTAGGTGCTACGGCCGGAGAGTAAGTGTTGGGGCCAGTATGATTTAAGGAGGGCCTACCCTCACATGCTGAAAATAGGACCGACCCACTGAGACTACCAGTCCAAGCCTGCCTGGGGAAGACTGACAGAAGCAAGACTGCGACACAATCTACGCCACAGCACCCTCTCACCACCAAAACTAGGTAAGGCTAGATGACAAAAGGCACCACACCTGAAATGTTAGAGCAGGGGTTAAAACCAGCAACCCACTGGAATTAAGACCAATCCCTACATCCTTAGCCATAATGTTGCAGAATCGCAAATTTTGTTTCTTTCAAATCATCTTCCTTGCCCACTTCCTTGTGATACATGCACATTGTTAGATTTGGTGCTCTTGAAAAAGGAGTGTTTATTGTCACTTGTTTTTGGTAACCATTTTTAAAAAGCAAATCCAATGACCACAAGATACCTTAACTATTGATAGTGCCTATTTGTGAAAATTTTCCCAGCATCTTTTCTAAGATTGGGCATATTAGAGAAAGTGAGAGGCTAATCTAGTTCTATATAATCCATTGGTGCCCTGGTTCCAGAGATTGGGGGAACAGCTTGTTTAAATAATGCCTTGTGAACAATAAAAACAGAAACGCAAAATGGTTAAAAAGGAGCACAAACAAACAAACAAAAATATCTGGAACTTCTTTTGTGACACTTCTACAAAGAATTAACCCTAGCTTTTTAGAGCCCATACTGCAGGGTCAGAGCTCCTGTCATGATTGGTTACTGAGTAAACCCAATATGCAGAACACAAACGGAGGCTAATGAAAAGTTTAACAAGGTTTATTGTAAACACAAGCACATGAATATTGCAACTGGAACTGGTTCAGGCCTGGGGGCAAGTTCACTGGAGTCTGCAGGGATGACAGTTCAGTTAGCACAGGGACTGATGAGTTATGAGACTTAGAGTTTGCTGAAGAATACCTTGGAGGAGTCCGGGTTCTCTTTGAGAGAGGTAACTGTTGGATCCAGAGACTGTTTGTTCAGCAGAGTCCAATAACTGCTTCAGCGTCTTACTTCTGACTTTGAGGGCAGACCTTGATTTGGGTTTCCAGCTCCTAACCAAGAGCTGCAGGGGAATCCAGAGAGTCTTCAGGATTGGCTCACGAGGGCAGGCTCGGCAGGTTAAGCTCATCCAGAACTTCACGAAGAGACAGGATTCCTGTGAGGCAAAAAACAAGGAAGAGTTAGAATCTTATCTCAACTAGAGATAGCAAAGATTCTCAGGTTTACTAGGCTCAGGTTGCTAACCAAACTAGATCAACACTGCGGCGTTGAGGCAAGGTCTGAAGGCAGGTTATATAGTGGTGGATCCTCTGATGATGAGATGGGCCACAGGTGTGTTGGAGGCTCAGCTCAGGAGGACCCACGGCGCACTCTGCTGGAGGAAGGTGGTACAGCTCCAGATCCCAACAGCTCCTTAACCGTGCACAAAGTTTTTTGTGGTTAGTCCCCCCTGGTTTGCCATGCCTAGTTAATGTGACATTTCTTATACAAATTTGTCCAGGATTGCGTTACCTAGCAGACCCGCCCCCACTATTTTGTAATTAGGGCCTGCTTTCGGATAAGCTATACTAAAGGAATAGAATAGTCTTTATAGATTATAATCTTGATAAAAAGTGTATCTGACTCTCCAACACTAGACCTGTACACTAGATATGATGTCACAAGTAATTAGTTTGAATTAGAAGAAAATCAACAAAAAAGAGGGTCAGAAACCTCAGTTTTGTAACAAACCGTCTTCTTTTGTAGATTAAGTCCCGAGTGTAAGTCACTGAAAGAACTATCATGAGTAGAATACATGACCAGCATGGAGCAGAGAAAACCCTGAAAGACGAGCAGTCTGTACAGGCGAACTGTGTAGCACTGACAGGAGACTACTGGACATCTGTGAATAACGGTAACTACTTTGGCGTTACTGTACACTTCATCTATGCCCGCTGGGAACTTCAATCCTTCGCTTTAGGTTGGCTATGTCGTGTCATTTTAAATTTCATTTTACCACGACACCACAAATGATTACCACAATAGTATGGTTGCTTCTTGTTTTCTTGATGATAGCTTCGGGGAATGTGGGTAAAGTGGGGTACTTTTTGAAAATGTGGCTTCTATGGTATTTTTTTTAGCCTATTTTAATTCTAGAGCTAGCGTTTTACTTTTTAAAGACTTACTTGTATTTATTTTCGTAAAACACACATCATGAATGCCTGTGGAATAATTAAAATTAGCCATTTTAATCTAGATTATTTCTAGAATTACAGAGAGATTTATCTAGATAAAAAAATAATAATCTATGCCTGCCACTAATCAGAATGTTCCACTAATGATGAAATATGGCTTGTTGTATCCTTATATATCAATGACAGGAATTCAACTTACAAGAGTAACTTTTTTTCCTGGCTTGTGGTTTTATTAGTTAAGCATAGTCAGTTAAATCCCTTTGTTGTGAGTTTTCTTTTCACTAAGCAGCATCTTTTTCCTTCATTCTGCAGCCCTCCCTCCCCAGTAATTAGACCTAGACAACATAATAAATCAATACACAAGTGCATGTCTGGAAGCTGAGCCACTTGAGGAGCTCTGGACATAATGCGTTCAGCAGAGAAATAGACATTCCACTGTAATCAATCCTGATGCACAAATCAACTTATCACTGGCCATTGGGTCTTCTCCTTGTTTTCTCTATCCCCTTACTTTTGATAAATTTACTTGCTTTGCATTAACGCAGGTCAATGACTTCCTCCAAGGTGTCTGGTCTTTCTCTCTAAACTCTATAATACAGTATTCATGATAATAAGTTTGTAATATCCCATATGGCTGCCAAAAGATTGGAGTCATATCGGGTATCTCTGTATCTTCAGATCTCATGGATGCCACCAGTGTTTACACCCTCAGGTTTGTCAAAGTCAGAGGCACCTAACCACTTCAAAGTTTTACACTGATGTGATGCCTGTAAAGATAAAATTAATATTGACACATCATTATGTTTCTCAAAGAACAATTTATGCTATTTGGGACCGGCCATGATGATCCTCTGTGGGCTTCATGGAACCTTACTTTTAAGGAGTCCATTATTTTTTGTAGTTTTTGTTGCAAATGTAGCATTGAAAACATCCATCTATTTCTCCGCTTTAAAGGAGTCTGAATCATGGAGGCAGCAGTCTAAGCAAAGATGCCCAAACTTCCCAATGTCATGATCTGGCCTGTTTGCTCTCCCTTAATTAGTCATTCCTTTCACCTGTCGTTTTTCCCTCCCTGCCTCATTATAATTTATTCCTCTCACCTGTTTCCACTAGTTTATATTCAGTTCAACCTGAGCATTCAGCGACAGATCATTGCTTGTCTTTTTGTTAGTCTGTCTGTTCAGTTTTATTTGGTTCATGTCCTGGATCCTAGCTGCCAGTGGAAAGAGGGTTTTAGTGTTTGTCTCGTCTCCTGATCGTCCACTGTTCCTCCCCAGCGTAGTCCTCTGGGTTTTTGGGTCATTATGGGGGGAGGTTCAGTTTTTATCAAAGTAAGCCTGGCTCCAGGGAGGAGACCAGTTTAAAGTCTGCTTCAAGTTCCGGTTCCTACGTCCTGTCTCGGCTACCCTCTTCCACTGTGCCTGCCTGTCTGCACCTGATCCTGTCTGCTCCTGTGCGTGACCAACTGGTCATGCTTCTGGTCCCTCCTGGGAGCCTGTGGATGCCTGGAAGTCTGGATCCTGCCACCTGTTTCTGTTCCTGCCTGATCTGGATCCTGCCTGTCCCCCCCCCGGCTGCAGTGTCCGTAAGCCACAGCTCCACTTTAGTTTTTGTTTAATAAACCTTTTTGAACTTTCCTACTGACTGTCTCTCCTTGAATACTGGGTCCATCTGTCTCTGTTCATGACACCCAATCCACATACATGTTCTCTAGCTGCTCTGAGGAGGCCCTTAGATGACACCAAGCCACCTCAGAGACATAGTCCCTTTAGTGTGTCCACAAGGCCTCCTCCCAATAGGACATGAAACATCTCCCGAGGTAGTTCACTAGGAGGCATCTGGAATAGATGCCAGAGCCACCCCAGCTGGATCCTATGGACGTGGGGTAGCAACGACTCTACTCCGAGCTCTTCCTGGGTAACTGTGCTCCTCAGCAAATCTTGCAAGGTGCAAACCCTGCAAAGGTGTTTCTTTTAGTTTTTATGGCACTAGTGGCTTCTTTTATTGGACAGTAGGCCGGGTTGTGTGCACTAACCACTGCACCACCAAAGCACACCCCTGCAATGGAAACTAATTTCTGCTACTTGTATTCACGATTCTGTCCTTTTGGTCATTACTCACATCTCATGACCATAGGTATGGTTGGGAACATTGATTGATCAGTAAATCGAGAGCTTTGCCCCCTGACTAAGCTCCCTCTTCACCATGACAGTCTGATACAGTGACCAAATCACTGCCGATGCAGCACCAATATGTCTATCAATCTCATGCTCCATCTGTCCCTTTACTTGCGAACACAAGCCCAAGATACTTGAACTTCTCCACTTGAGACAAGGACTCTCCACCGACCTAAAGAAGGGAGTCCACCTTTCTCCGGTGGAGAAGTATGGCCTCTGATTTAGAGGTTCTGATCCTCATCCCGGCTGCTTCACACTCAGATGCAAACATTCCCAGTGCACACTGAAGATCCTGGTTTGACGAGGTCAACAGAACAACATCTTCTGCAAACAGCAGAGATGATATACTGAGGTCCCGAACCAGACACCCTTCGGTCCCTGGCTGCACCTAGAAATTCTGTCCATAAATGTAATGTACAGAACCAGTGACAAAGGGCAGCCCTGGCAGAGACCAACATGCGCTGGGAACAGGTCTGACTTACTGCCAATAATACAAACCAAGTTCCTGCTGTGGTCATACAGAGAACGGACAGCCCTTAACAGACGGCACCCCCTGCAGGGGACCATGATGGCCACAGTCGAACGCTTTCTCCAGATTGACAAAACACATGTGGACTGGTTGGGTGAACTCCCACGAACCCTCAAACACAGTGTCTGACTATGTTATGCTTATAGCTACTTTCCAATTATTAGCAAAAAAAATAAAAAAAATGCTCCAAATAATTATGCTGCATTTTTCATATAAATTGTTATAGTCAATCATTATATCATTATTAGCTTCCAGTTGTAAAATTTGGTTTCAATTAGGAGAATTACTCTGTATTATCAACATTATTGATCTACTCTGTTCCTCTAAAGCAGGGGTGTCAAAGTGGTTCCAGAAAGGGCCATGTGGCTGCTGGTTTTCTTTCAACCCAAGCAGTAGCACACCAGACTCCATTCATCCCATCAAGTCATCAGGTTAAGACTAGATTCACCTTGATGAGATAAATGGAGTCTGGTGTGCTACTGCTTGGGTTGAAAAAAAAAACAGCAGCCACACCGCCCTTTCTGGAACTAGTTTGACACCTGTACTCTAAAGTCTTGTAAACTGTCTTTCTCTCTGACTGTGTGTCCATCCATCCGTCCGTCCGTCTGTCCGTCCGTCCATCCATCCATCCATCCGATTTTTTTTTTTAATCAGGTAATCAAATGTTAATCAAATGAGGTGTACAAATTTGGACATCAATGAGAATCTGATCATCTATCTAATACAAATTTGTATTACGTGGATAAAAAGATGAAAAGGATAAAAAAAACTTGGACCCAACCCGTTTCATGTGTCTGATTCCCCGCCACCAGCAATGCAGAGCACAGCAGTGCGATGAAGTTGGTTTTAAGTTGAATATTGGACATTGAAGCAGAAGTCAGCTGCATGTAGCTCACTGTCCAAATGTCCTCTCTAATCAATTAAGTGGCATTCACAAACAGATTGATAAAAGCTACTTTTGTATTTTTTTTTATAATCTTATAGTTTATCACCTCAATTTATTCAACAGGTTCTCTTAACTCTAATTATTTTAACAGGCTGTGAACAAGCCTTATTAAGACCAACATTATGCTGACAGAGATTTATGCCATGAGTGAAGTGGCAGCCCTAATTGTCTGACTTTATAATCTATTACCTCTTTAAAATGCAATTATGTATTATTAAACTAATGGTAAAATATAAAGCTGGAAAGAGAAAGGAACGGTAATGAATCTGGATGTGACATAAAATGAATGTTTGGTATATAAAAGAAATCAAATATAAAGTAAAAGAAATCGAACTATTAAAAAAAAATAACTATGTTAAGGAAAGCATATTAAAAAACATCTACCCATTGGAGTAGTTACATATATTATGTGAGGGTTGATTTAACATTAATACAATAAAATAAAATACTAGTTTGGTCTCATTAGCTTTAAATTCACTCTACTGATCATGGGTCTGGTTTACAGTGCTGCTGTTGCAGGAAAATAGGTCACAGGTTACAGCAGTTGCAGGGTATATTTCTGTATTTGAACAATGAACTTTGATTCTGCGAGTCTTGTTAAACCACCACTGCTTTTCTTTTTTTTTTTTTTTTTTTTTTTTTTTTTTACATAAACTGTTCACAAGCCGACCAACAGCGAATGTCTGATGCTCATTTTATTAAAACACAAAACATATGGCTGAGCAAACAGGGAGAGAAATTGTCTTTATTTAAAGAGTTAGCATAAGGCCATCTAAAAAAGATAAAACAAGTATGGCTGAAGGAGGAGTTAAGACTAAAACTCAAGCTGTTCACTTGATTTGGATATTTTATGTTTGACTATGTCATACTGTACTCTATGTGTGAATTTCCATCATTTAAGCTGTATGTATTCTTATCAGAACCTTTTGGAAACTGTGTCTACTTCCTCTCTCCCATACTATCTCTCTGTCAACTACTTCCACTGTCACTCACAAACAGTTCTACTCTCTCTTCTCACTTTTCTGATTCTCTGTAAATTATCTGTGATTCTACTCCAACAATTCTGCCTTAAGACCAATATCTAGACCACCACAGGTATTGAGCATGATTTCACTGAGTCACATATGCCTCTATGTTAATACATGTGGCCTAACATTATCCACGCAAGCTTAAATATGGGTAAACTAACGTTCATCCCCTGGAATGTCCATTGATCTGGCCCCAGCTTTCAAGATTACAGGTAGACATTAACTTTTTACAAGACACTCATAAATTCTCTAAACAAGCTGTTGGATGGTTCAGTAATTATCTGACTGATCGATCTCAATGTGTCAAATCAGATAAAAGTTGTTCTAATACATTGTCACTAACTAAAGGAGCGCCCCAAGGCTCCATTTTGGGGCCTCTACTATTTACTATCTATGTGAACAATGTTGGCCAGGTTCTTATAGACACTAACTACCATTTTTATGCTGATGACATGGTTTTTTACAGTTTTGGAAAAAACCCTAGTGCGTGCGTCTCTACGTTACAAATTGCTTTTAATTTGGTTCAGTACAGGCTTTTAAAACTAGATCTTTCTTTAAATTCAAATAAAAGTAAAATGATGTTATTGTCAAAAACAAAGACAGAATTGCAAAATAGCTATCCTCTTATGACTTTACATGGGTCAGTGATGGAAAGGGTTCAATCTTTTAAATATTTAGGAATTTTAATTGATGAAAGTCTAAATTTTAAACCTCATGTTGAGCAATTGATTAAGAAACTCAGACTGAATATTGGCTTCTTCTTCAGGAATAGGCTTTGTTTCTCTTTTAATTCAAAGAAGAGACTGTTAGCTGCAACATTTTTACCTATTCTGGACTATTTTGACCCAATCTATATCAATGCCCCAGATCAAGTTCTAAAAATGTTAGACTCAGTTTACCATGCCTTGCACACACCACTGTGAACTTTACACAAGTGTGGGCTGGCCAGCATTAGAGACTCGTAGACTCACTCACTTGTATATGATCATTTATAAGGGTATTCTGCGTCTGCTCCCTTCATACCTCTGTGAGTACATTCAACCAAGAGCGGCTGGACTGTATTCTCTACGTTCTCAAGAGTCTTTGCTTCTGTCTGTATCTAGTGTCCGCACTGAAGCTGGAAAGACAGCTTTTCAGTACGCTGCCCCCACAGCATGGAACAATCTTTAGAAAGACTGAAAGTTGAAGGATTTGATTCCAATCAGACATTTTAAACGATTGCTCAAAGATTTGGAAATGAGATCTATGGTTTGTAACTGTTTTATGAATTTATAATTATAGATAGATGTAATTGTAAACTGTAATGTAATTTGTAATGTAATAGTTTGCCCTTGAAAAAGAGATTGTTAATCTCAATGGGACTTTTCCTGGTTAAATAAAGGAATAAAAAAAAAAAAAAAAAAACTACAACTGCAAATGATCTCAAATCATCTGAATTCCCCTTTTGCCTGCTATTACAATAAGCAATAGCTATTTTAATTCACAAAAATATACATTTAACTTTATTAGACATATACATACAGACCCAGAGTGTAAATTTATAATAATAAAGACATAAAAATCCAAAACCTCTGCTTTGTTAACATTTATGCCCCATAGTTCAATACTCACTTATTATTAGGGGCGATTTCATCTTTGGCCTAGATGAAGAAATAGACAGACTGAACACAACGGGAACTCAACAAAGTGGCCAGTCAATGCATATAGTTAAAGAGTACATGAGGGAATTTGGAGTTTGTGATGCATGGCACTCACTTCATCCTAAGAACAGAGAATATACTTTTTTCTCACATGTACATCACTCTTACTCTCGTTTAGACAGTGTTCTAGTCAGCAGCTCTCTGTTGAATAACATTTCGAACAATGAGATTCAACCTATAACTATTATGTTCTCCCCTTTTGGACTTTGAGTTTTCAGTTATTTATGTCATTCTACTTTGTTTATCTTTGGTTTATTTTCCATTGTGTTATATAAAAGTAGTCTTGAGTTACTCTCTGTTGCAACCTTGTGCCTGTCTCCTTACTCCTAGCTCCTTCTAGTCGCTTCTATCCACATCTGCTCCATATCAACTGATTACCCCAGTCTTTGTTCTGTCTGCCATATATACTTTGCCTGTGCAGTTCTTCAGTTCTGGTGTCTTGTTGCTTACTTGGCTCTCCATGTATGTTTTCCCCTGATATCTGCTGGTTTTTGGTTCCCTTTATTTTTGGATCTTGGATTTTGTTTCTGTTACTGAAAACTCATTTCTGCATTTGGGTCTTCAACCAAACTCCACCCCCACGTTGACACTATTTGTCAGTGATCATGCCCCCCGTTTATTTAAACCTAGAAATTAAAAAACTAAAAATTTAAAGTATAGGCTGCAGGTTTAATATATCATTGCATGAAGATGTCAATTTTTTAAACTAATGTGGACTTCATATTTAGAATATAATGATCTCCCTGGAACATCAGTGTCTTTGCTTGGTTCTGCTGGAGGTTTCTTCCTGTTAAAAGGGAGTTTTCCTCTCCACGTTCGCTACATGCACACTCAGTGCCAGGGAATGCAGAGAGTCAAAGAGTTCTCGCAATCAACTGGTTTTCCTTAGATAGAAATATGTTTAAGAATATGATTGTGTTACCTGTATGAATAGATTGAGTGTTTTATAACTGAAGCTATTCTCTGTGCGAATATCTCCAGGTTGAAATAGACCCAACATGAAAAACTGTATATGATCCGCACATGTCCAATAAAAAGGCTCAGGGCCCTGATGGATGGATTTCCTTAAAATAATTTGTAAAGCTCTTTCCCAACTTAGAAAAAGTGACTAAACTAAAATCTGCCTCAGAACCTTTAGCATTAATAGAAATCCTAATTTACAACTATTTAAATACAGGATCCTTTATAGACTACACTATAGAGGCCAACAAATGTTCAGGATGGGTTTTGCACAGTCTGATATCTGCTTGCAATGCTAAAGCACCAGATATCATTGCATTATTGTTATTCACTGCTGTGTGTCTGAGATGTAGTATTTCAACCTCTCCACTGTCTTTTTACTGGGTAACCTAGATGATGTCACCTGATGTGCTTAGAACGAATGTGCTGTTCGTGGTGACTTTCGTGAGGCTTGTGGGGATCTCACTGCTCTGCATTTCAGATTCAATGTGTTTACACCCTGGACCTCGTTAACATTGATTAAAAAAGATCATGTGTGCAACTCTTGTTTAAGAGATATTAAAGATTATTCTCTTTGGTCACCCAGAGGTCAAATAACACCTCCCCATGGATAAAAAGGATATATCCTACTTTTTCAGTGCTACTTCATTTGAGCAGGAAACATTGTAATTTGTGCTGATTTAATTTTTTGGATCACATACTGTTCTCTATGCAAAACTTTTGAATTGCCTTGGGGAGACAATTGGTTTTTGGAAAAGCTCCTAAAGCATGGAAAATAAGAGTCCACTTTGGTTCACCTAGAGCAGTGTCTGGATGGTAGTCAGATTCGGTGGTACCTCCTTGTAAATATAACTAGGCAATAAGCACCGATGCTGCACAACTGCGCAGCATCGGTGCTTATTGTGATGCTTAATGCGCAGTAGAGACTGACACGGGGACTGACACGGGAGTGGATTTTCACTCCCACAGAAAAAAATTGTGTCCCGTCCTGATCCCGGGCCAGAGAACAAATCTAAATCCTGTCCCGTCCCACTCCTGGTGAAATTACTCCCACTCCCATCCCGCTCTCATTCAGAATGACTCCCGCTCCTGCACCACTCCCATTCTTGTTGTCTTCAGTAAGATTTCTGCCAATACACTGGCTGCGTCTCAATTCGCAGCCTGCGAATTGAGACGCAGCCAGTGAATCTGAATTTGTTGTTTTTGAGCACGGGTGAAAAACTCAGAGCAGAAGCACTGTTGGTTTTTGGGTCATGTAGTTCTTTTGACTCGCATTATAGTGTAGGCTTCAAGGAAAAAAACTACAAAATGGTGGCGTCAGTACTGGATTTTTTTTCTTTCTATTTTATTTAATTTTTATGGCATCAATCCTAGTTTTTTTAGTTACTATTGGTTTGCTCCCGCTCCCGTCTGCTCCCGTTAATGTTTAATCCTGTACCGTCCCGATCACGTGATCGTTACTAATGCTGACTCCCATCCCACGGGAATCCCGTGACCCGTGGGATTCCCGAAATAATGACAGTCTCTAAAAAGTGGTGCTGCTTTTTGCCAACACTTCAGTTCCATTAAGTAGCACAGGGTAAGTGACTGCCCTCGCCACATGGGATTCACCACTGGCCACTTCCCCACCCTTCCCCGCATGGTTTGTATGGTTACTGGGGCTGATATAAGTGCATCTGTGCATCTAGAGTCAGGAGCCTTCCTGGGGAGGATCACTGTGAGAGTTAGATGTAGGCCAGGTTGCTACTGCTAGGGTGGGCATTGGGAGCCCCAGGGTGGGACTTCTGGAGGCTGGGTCAGCAGATATGGGTTACTTGAATGGCCAGGGTGGATCTGGTGTGATCCGGGGCCCACGGGGTGGCCTGCTCTTGGGTTGGGTGCTTGGTTCTGGATTTCTTCTGCCGGGTTTGTGGACTGGTGCCTGCGGTGGTGCCTAGCTTGCTCTGGGGTCCGCTGGTGGCCCTGATGACACTTGGGTCATTGAAATTGCAGGGAACATCCTTTTTACACCATCCTGCAGGTTATCTCCCCTAAAGGGGACACTTTGTTAGTAAACGGGTAAAGGGAGGGTGCGTAGGGGGTCTTTTCGAACCACTCAATCTGGGTGTCCTATTCCTAATGTTCTGAGAGCTGGCTGAATGCCAGATTTGGGTTAGGCCTCCCCCTGCCAGGCAACCTGCTGTGTTTTTAGCTGAGATTTGCAATTCCATTCCTTTTTTTTATGAGAAATGTGTGTGCAAGATGCTGGTGAAGATTCTCAGTCATCCAGGCCATAGTCATTCCAAAAAATGTATGAAAAAAAAAATCCACTGCACTTGGTTTCCAAGTTTGAAGACATTCCACTTCCCACCCAGGAAGCCTTTTTGAATCAAAATATGGGTGTGTGTAAGGTCGGTGGATGTCAGGTTGGCTGGAGGTCTTGGGGTCAGTAGGGGAGCTGGCTTCTTTGCTCCTCATGTCCGATGCTTCCCCTCACCTGCTCAATCACAAGCCACGAAAATAAGATCTTGGGGAGGAGATCGTCACCAGGCTGTGTCCTCCGATGCTGATGGTGGCCTTGGCCCCAGTATCTATGTAATGCAACAAATCCCTCGCTCAGTCTCTGGAATTTTGATTTTGTAAGCCAAAAAATTAATCAAAGAAAACAGATTGAAAATAATATAGAAAAAAGGGTCTAATTGATTAACAATTTATCTAGGATTGTATTTAACATGCTGTATATATTTTCTTGTGTGCTGAGAATGTGCCAGCAGTCTGTAAATGCACAAGCGCGCCTCTTATGGAAAGCATTGTTCTTGGCCTGGCTTAACATTTGCACTGCAATCTTTATAGATCCCTGGCAACACAACCGCTTATTGCACTTGCATAGTAATTATTGTATGTGCACTTTACTTTTACTCTTTATTTGGAATCTTTGAAGATGTGGCCTACATGTGCTATTAGATTAATATTATTACAGTATTTGCATATTTGTTTTAATACATTTCATTACAGTAATGACTTTTTGCTTTATGGGATTTCATATGACTACTTAAAAGCTAGACTGAAACATAATTTGACCAAGGATTGCTGAAACCTGGACATTGGAGCAGAACCTCAGTTGAGGAATTGGTAAAAGAAACTATGTTTTCTGTCAAAGTTAATTCTAGAAAAAAAAAAATCTTTCTTTTTTTGAACATATAAATCATGTTTTTTATTGGAATACCTATTTGTTATAGGTGAGCTCAGATGTATTTAGATTCTGACAATTGTATAAGGAAGTCCAAAGATCTAGAAATAACCTACTCATTTATCCAGCTTTCCCTAAACCAGTGGTGCTCCCCACTTTCAGATACAAATCAACACAACACCTTTGCCAATCATACTTCATACGACATAATAATCTAATCCAACTGTGGTGATACCATCAGCTCCTCTGCCTTCTCCCGGTACACCTGTGGTCATAAAATGCATCTATTAGCTTCAGTGACAAACTCTTTTATTCAGGAACTCTGTCTATCATGTACATTTGTAAATATGTTGTTGTTTTTCCAATATTTGATTTAACTTACATGAAGCTAGAATTTGTCATGCTATTTTAGATGACTGCTTGAAAATAAGGCAGACTCTAAAGCTTAAACAGAAAACTTCACAATTTGGTCTAATGACTCTGCCTTTCAAAGAGAAAGCATGTATACATGTTTAACTCATGATGACCCAGATTGACAAAGCTGTAGGCAACACTTTGACGACTCCAAGTTTACTTGTACAAATCTGTGGAACTACCAGTCATAGCAACCCAAAGGATGAGCCAGCACATGCTTGCATAATCTCCCAGCATGCCTTTCAGGGGGACTTTGAAGTGAGCTTTCTGATATGAAGGGGATTCTGATGGCCATCTCCTCTTTGAGTTTCCCAGCAGGTGGTTAGTAGCAACTTAGGTTAGCTAGATGGTTGTGGAGCAGATGCCTAATGTGGCTGCAGTTACTCTTGCCATCCTGGGGCTTGTTATCTCCTACACTCCCCCTTGTTCCACATTTTCACTTTCATATAAAGAATTTTTTTTTCCTTTTTCTATCCTGTTTGACAACATTATTAATGACTCATCCATTCATGAGGGGAGGTTTCTAAACAGTAAGACCAGAGACTACTGTTTGATATACATTTGTGTTGAGCAGGCAAATTATACATTTACTTTTGAAATGTTGAAGGGCTTTCTCCATGGGTCCCTTTGAGGCGATAATCATTACATAAAACCACTACAGTATAAGAGTCAAAGAGACGGAGGGTTCATTCTTCAACTTTTAACACTTTCATACTTTTAGTATTTTTTCCACAGCAGGATAATTAATCATATAATGAATTTTAATCATGGACTGGCTCATTACGTGAGCCTTAGTATTCTCATATAAAAGGAAAAACATAAATATACAGTTAATGATTCATAGGGGCAATCACTTTAATCAGTTATTTTCATATGTTGAGTTTACTCTGAAAAAAAAAAAAGAATTAGATTCATAATTAAATTCTCAGAGGGGAGCCTTCCAAGGAAAGTCATCCTGACTGGTTTATTTGTTGTTCCTGTACAATAAATGGATATCCAATGCCTATGCCAGTGTTAGTAGTACATATGTTATTCTATCAAATAATTTTTGGACTTACTGTACATATATTAATCTGTAAGCACATGCACAACGGGCTGTGTTAGGACAACAAATAAAAGTGTGAATCAAGCTCAAATTATGGTCAGACAGACAACCTTGCATTTATATTGAATACATTAACCACAACCCCGATTAGAAAATTAAGAATTTCTTAACAAAAATTCTTAAACTCCAAGTCAGCCATATTTTGTTTCAAACTCTTGACTAAACTAGTGGAACCTTAATAACTAAAGCAACTATGTACACACTAAAGAAAAATGGAAAAATGGTTGAAAATTATAATCAATATGATGATGCAATGTTATCATAGTTCTCTATTGATTTTATAATTGACAACCAAAGTTTAGTTTGAAGAATTTGGAATAAGGTCAAATTTGCTTTTAACCATCCATCCATCCATCCATTGGAATTTTATATGGGCAAGGTGTCTGCAGGTCTGGCAGAAGATCTTAACCGGATACATGTATACACATTCCACCTCAAAGTTTCTTAAAACCATTATAATATTGTAGTACAAGTCCTAAATCAGGATTGGTTTTAGGACTTGTCCAAATTCCTAAAGCAATGATAAAACAAAATTATTGTTGGGATTATTTTCTATTATTCAAGTATGTGCTTGTTAAAACCTAATAACACCACCCTGTTATGTGCTAGAGCTAATGTTTTCCCAAGAAGTTTATCTCATTAGAGCAGTCCTTCTGTCAGAATAAAAAAAGTCATCACCTTCATTATGTACATAAAAAAGATTTGGGAGTGGAAAATCGATTATTCTTAACAGAGTGCTCTCTTACTATGTCCTTGATCTAGAACATCCTTAAAAATAAACAGTTTTCTGACAACAGCATTATTCTCTGGGTGTTTGTTGTTCTACCTGGACAACTGCAAAAATGTTAAGAGTAGTTGGAGCCTGAGGCCCATACCGCAAAGTGAACTTAGTCTTGTGGAATTACTTCCGTCTATCCAGTTGGCAATCACCAACCATAGCAATGAGAATGAGCAGTACCACGAAGCTGATTTCAACTCAATCTAGTTTTAATCATGAATCTGTGAATGAGCTCGTAAAAAGGGGCGGGCTAAAGGTAGCAGACCAACAACAATCACGAGCGCAGGAAAGACAATGCTGAATTTCTCTTGTGAGGAACTAAACTCATCTTACAGAAAAAAACAAAAAAAAAAACAACTAAATGATTCTTATGGAACAAACAATCTGCAAAGGGTTGCTGACTGTGTAAATGTACAAATTATACATCAGTGACATATAACACTTTTCGCAATGTTTTAAGCATGCCAACTTTCAAATGGCATATGCCATTTTTCAAAGGTGGCATGCCAGATACCACCCTTCGCTTTAGATGATGCATTTTGTTTTTTGTTTTTTACGCTGAATGCAGAAACATCTTACAGTTTTTAAGAAGGAATAAACCATTAAACTTTCCCATTTTTTTTCCTATCCAAAGGATAGGAATAATACATGAACAATCTAAGCTCTACGGTCTCCAGTGGTATAAAAGTTACAGTAGAGTAATAAATACCCTATCATTTGTGTGGAAACTGGTCTTAAATGTTGTCTTAATCCATCTTTAATTTTTCCGCAAATGCAACTCTTTAATAAAGCGCTGCATTAGTTAGCAAGCAAACAGCTGTTTGAAACAGCTGACTTATTTTGTTGATAGCAGTCTTCTTGTGCTTTAAATCTCAGCTCAGACTCTGCAGAAACCTTATGTTGCATCCTCCTAACTTAAAGCACCTGAATCCTGACATTTAACAATTTAAGGGTCTTAAAACATGGTGCAGAAGAGCACTAATATCAAAGCTTTGGCTCTCTGTTTCAACCTGCTTCAGTCCCTGCCTTAGAGGAATGGGATGACAAATAATAAAAAAAATAAAAAAAAGTGAAGATTGTATTTTTAATATTTTTTTAATTTGAATTACTCTCCTGAACTAAACTCACGGCGCTTAATTGCTGCGTTGTTCAGAAACTTTGGCCTACCGCATTGTGAAGTATAATGGAGGTGATCAGTTTTGGTATATTTTCAGTTTTTCATATCACAGCATGAAGTGAACCATTTCTATTTGAATCATTTCTCTTTTTAGGGCTGTCTGCAAACATATGTGCTGATGTTATAGTCCCTCTTATGGAACGCAGCAGATAAAAATTGCTGCATGAAAAGCAGGATTATCGACAGTATTTGGCATTTAAAACTACAGCAGAACTTTACGGTAATGGCTGTACTCAGAGTTCCATCCATCCATCTTCCTCCGCTTATCCGGGGTCGGGTCGCGGGGGCAGCAGCTTAAGAAGGGGGGCCCAGACTTCCCTCTCCCCAGCCACTTCTTCTAGCCCCTCAGGAGGAATCCCAAGGCTTTCCCAGGACAGCCGAGCAACATAGTCCCTCCAGTGTGTCCTGGGTCTTCCCCGGGGCCTCCCCCCGATGGGACGTGCCCGGAACACTTCACCAGGCAGGCGTCCAGGAGGCATCCTAACCAGATGCCCAGGCCACCTCAACTGGCTCCTCTCGACGTGGAGGAGCAGCGGTTCTACTCCGAGTCCCTCCTGGATGACCAAGCTTCTCACCCTATCTCTAAGGGAGAGCCCAGCTACCCTACAGAGGAAACGCATTTCGGCCACTTGTATCCGTGATCTCGTTCTTTCGGTCATGACCCAGAGTTCATGACCATAGATGAGGGTAGGAACGTAGATTGACCAGTAAATCGAGAACTTTGCTTTTTGACTCAGCTCTCTCTTCACCATGACGGACCGGTACAGCGCCCGCTTCACGGCAGACGCTGCGCCAATCCGCCTGTCGATCTCCTGCTCCCTTCTTCCCTCATTCGTGAACAAGATCCAGAGATACTTAAACTCCTCCACTTGGGGCAGGACACCCCCCCCCCCCCCCCGGAGAAGGCACTCTACCCTTTTCCGGCTCAAGGCCGCTTCACACTCCGCTGCGAACCGATCCAGCGAGAGCTGCAGATCACGACCTGATGAAGCCAATAGGGCCACATCATCTGCAAAAAGCATAGACGCAATCCTAAGGCCACCAAAACAGATCCCCTCAACACCTTGGCTGCGCCTAGAAATTCTGTCCATGAAGGTAATGAACAGAATCTTTGTCACTGATTCTGTACTCAGAGTTTTAGGTTTGAATCTTAAACCTTCAAAAACTGAAGAGACCTTCCTTTCTCAGTGTCTCCTCAGCCCCCCACCCCCTACTGCAGAAGATCTGCAGTATCTTTCTGCAAACACTAGAGGACCTAAGCTATCTCTAGAAGTCCAGTCTGCTTTGTCCCTTCTTGTAGAGGGCATCACAGTTACATATGCAGTGCAGTTTGTTGTCCAGATGAACACCAAGGTATATATGCTCCATCACCTCCACTTCTTCTAGGTTGTTCATAGGATTCCCCTTGCTTCTGTATCTTTTGAAATCCATAATCATCTCTTTTTTTTTTAATTCAGGATCAGATGATTGCTTCCACACAATGTAAGAAGGCGGATCACCATCTCCCTGTATTCAGCTTCTTGTGCATCTATGATGCACCCAAAGACTGCAGAGCCAGCTGAGTATCTCTGGAGCCAGAAGTTGTTGGAGAATAAATACTTATTGCCCTCCATGAAGCTAGATGCATTTTTATTACTGAACTCATATTCATTATTTGAATCAGGTGAACATATATCACACTTTTTGCCAGATTCAATTATTTTTCTCAGATATACATTATTTAGAACTTACTTATTACATCAGCTATAGTGTTGTATTGTTTTAGTTTAGTTTTTGTTCAACTATATTTTACAGCACAGCTTTGCAGACATAAAAGCTCAAAAAGGTATAACAGTTAATTTACTTTGGTATTTATAAAGTATTACTGAACAATTTATTACAATTCCTCCCATTCTTAGTTTTCTCATGTCTCATTGTAACTAGGGACGGAAATCCTTTAAGGATTTATCAATGCTACTTAATGATGCTCCTTATCTGTCTGGTATTTTTATCAAAATTATTATCATACTTCTTTTAAAATAAAAGTAGCAATGCAGTACTAGTATTCAACTTTATATTTCCTTTTTTTAAACTAATAAATACATCTACGTATGGTGGTAGGACTTTAGGAATTCAACAACTAATTGTATGCAGAAAAACAAGTGAGTGAAATCCAACTGAGGAGTCTGAAAACTGCATTGAGTCTTTAGAATTTCTTTACTGTCTTTCGGTGTTCTGAAATTAAAGACCCCATCTATTTTTTTTTATAAATTTTACCTTTATCTGCATTATTGTTTCAAAAATTTGATTCCTTTTTTGTTTTTGGTTGGAGCTCTATGTGCCATTCTGGATTTATAAGGTGTGAAAAATACAATTATAGCTAATATGGAGTGTATATTTTCTGTAACGATAAATAATCAGCAGTTAAATTTAATTTTTGTAATTTGGACATTTACATTATTCTAGAGTATTTATTTGAGTATTCATATAAATTTACTCTTTATCAGACAATATTGTCCCAAAAGTTTGAAAATTTCTATTTAAAATTAATTACGTGAATAAATTACACGTAGCCTGGTCCGAGACGCTCCGGAGGGCTTTACCATGTTAACAGGAGAAGCGGCGCACGGGAAGTTAGACACTGTCGTCGGACAACATGCGGTAAGTTATAAATGTTGGGTCCGGATTAGCCAGTAGGTGGGTCCGGATCAGGACCCTGGTCTGCTAATCCGTGACCTCTGGACTAGAGGTTCCCATGTTGGATTGGGAACTATATATATATCGGGGTAGGCAATCAGGACCTTCAAAGCCTTTACTGCCTGCCTAAAATCGATCATAGACACTAACTAACATTCATAACCTGAACTTTAATTTACTTCTGTCCAACTGTATTAATTTATTTCGAACAAACTATTTTATTAATCTTGTAGTGTTTCTCTTGGCTGCACTGCTTTCGTTACATTTATGTGGATGCTTTTTTTTTTTTCCCAATCAGATTTCAGCCTTATTGCTTTCTATGTCAAACATATCTGCTCACAGCCTTCAGAAACTGATGTTAACTTAAGCCCCTGTCACACCTTGACGATTTAGCAACATATGCCCGAAGTACAAAAAATCTGGCAAAAACTGGCATACTTTGGATATGTTATGGGTCAGTTTTGTATGAGTTACGAGCATGCTGAAGCATGCTGGCACACGTCGACATTCGGCAAGTACATCAAGAAATTTTGAGCATAAGGTCTGAAGCAACTACCATATAGTATACAATGCATTCAGCATTTATTTAGTGAAAACGTTTTATTCATATATGTTTAAAAAAAAAAAAAGAAAAAAAAAGGGCTTAATGTTAAAGTGCTTAGGGGGAAATCTTTCTGCTTCCAGGTATGCACCGCCCACATAAATATTTCACAATGTTTACCAACTGAACAATGGTCTAAAATTTCTTCAGCAACAATTTCAATTTTATAAAATGCCGACATGCGCTTTCAATGATACCATCCTCTGTTTTTTGTTACATTTCACTGTCAGTTGCTTCATTAAGCGTCTGATCACACATTAGCTTCTCTTATCACTATCAGTAGCAGCATCCTTGAGATGACCCTCTTATTTTCTACAGAAGCAAATAAGCAATGTGTTTTTATTCAACTTAGAGACACACAGTGTAATCTTTGGCCACTAGGGGCGCTGGACCTGTAACTTTCCTGTAAAATAGTAGAGCAAAAGCCTTAGTTTTATGACTATATTAGAGCTTGTGGCTGTAAAGCAATATGTTCTTCCAGGTCAAATGACCTGGCGAATGATGGTAACTTCTCCCTACATAGGCGGTTTTTGAAGGGGGGTGGGTGTAAAATGTCAACTCTTTAAGTTAAAGTTTGGGGTAACCTCATTGTGAAAGCTAGAATGTACAACTTTTTGTTATATTGCTATACATACATATTTTACCATAATCGTGTGCAATATTTGACGCTATTGCTGCTATTATTTTCATTGTGAAATATTTTCAGTTTTATCTCTTCAGTTTTAAAGTCTTTTATTTTTCATAATAGTTCAGAAAGAGTTTATATAAAGAGATGAAGGCCAGTCTGTTGAGATTTTACTGGTTAAAGCACTGCATTAATAAAAGGAAGCAATACAGTCTGAAATGCTGGACAGCTTCTTCAATTCTGACATAAATTCTCTTTCTTCAGAAAGCTGTTTAAATAGCCTCTTATATAAGCTTCGATAGAAGTAAGCAATGTCACATCCAGAGCAACATTAATCCATAAACTTGTACAGTATGTAATTTAACGCTTCAGAGTCATTTCATGTTTCTGTGACTTTAATGGCTCTGAAAGATAAACAGGAGTGAACACTGCTTTTCTCTGAGCTTATGAAGGTTTGGAGTCAAGGCCATAAAACGGATCCAAATTTAAATCCAAGGCATTACTTTAGACGTAAAGGGCGATAAGAGCAGGGGATGATTAAGGATTTTCCTATTTGGTAATTAAACAATCTCATTACGCCTAAGATCAGATTAAGCAGAGGACTTTTCACACCACTTGTCGGTATCTTCTTCATCTTACAGCTGGCAGACTGTAATTTGAAATGAGCAGTGGCACATTCAGCCATCGTTAACCATGTAGACAGCCATAACCTTTAAACATGCAAAGCAAAAAAAATATCTTAGACTGTGCTGTGGGTCACAGGCATCCTTCGTTTTTTCCAACTTGGAGCTTAGTTCAAAGTATCAAAATTGCTTGGTTAAATTTTTTCCTAAAAACAACATTCGAAAGCATATTTCGTGTATTTTTTGCTGCATAAAATCTTGTTTGTGTAAACTGCTAACTCTTACAATATTACCTTTTCATCTATAGTAACAAACCTCTGATATGTAATGCATAAAAAAAAAAAAACGGTAGTGTACCGTACATCCGGGTTTCTATAATTCATGTAATTATGGTACTAAAATTACTTATTTCTATCCTTAACTTATTAAATAATGCTAATACACACCTTTAAAAAAGTTTTATGATTTTTCTGAAACAATTTCATACTCTTTACATATTCTCTGTTAAACTACGCATGTGATGTAATCATGGGACATGCCCTGAGTCGTAGAGAAAATATGATTAAATCATGTTTATTTGCATTTTAGTTGTTTTTCTATTTAGATTATGCACTATATACCATAATGTTAACACGAAAAGGAAACATAAACTCAAAGAGAATAGATTTATGTTTAAATCCAAAGGCATAAGAGTTAGCTGCCGGAAGTAGTGTAGGATCCCAGTTCCTGTACAGATCAGGATCAGACGAGTTGTAAAACAGAAAGGATTTTAATGTGATAGGGTGAACCAGGAAGTAAGAAGTTCAGGGGCAGAGCTTAGTTTTTAAAAGCCAGAGGGAGGCAAATCTGGGCTTTTCACTCAGTTACTCCACATGGGTGTGGAAGGCAACTGGCAGCCATTACACTCCAGCTTTTAAGCTAAATCTGGGTTTGGTGCATAGACAAGAAGGTAAATAGATACAATATGTTTGTCACAAAAGCAGTGCAGCCAATAATGACCACATCCTCTTAGGTCCAAACAATAGTACCAGTCATCAGTCCTCGGAAAGTGTGTGTCCCACCTTACTTGATAAAAGGTCCTATCACCTGCTGGCCTCCAGAACTAGGAGAGTTCTTTTGTTGGATGTTAATAAAGGTAACTTTTAAATAGTTAAGATAGTAATTTTAATAATAAAATGATTGTCATACTGAATGTAACATATTTGTATCTTTTAGTGATGATTTGGATGCTGCTGAGCCGCCATCCACTGTTTTTTCCCTTGGTTAAAGTTTAGGCAGTACATTAGTTGTTTGGGCCTGTATAGACTTTTTGGACTGTGTCAAATTGGATTCACTTAGGAGCACCTTTGCATGTTTTGTTTGGTTTTTATTTCGGCTTTGTTTGGCCATGTCATATTGATTTTATTGGTGTTTTCCAACTGTATATTTATTATTGCTATTTGCACAGCCCCAATTCAGCCAGTTGTATACTTGTCCTGTTTTAAATACAGCCCATCAATGAACTGTTTTGCCACATATTATATTTTTATATAAGATTTTAGAACAACTAATAATGATGCGTTTATATTTCTGCAAATAAACGTACAAATATTTTACTACTTATTAAGTCTCTGCACTTTATTTTACACTTGGTAACATTAAGTTACTTATTTTCTCAGTAAATAAATTATTAACTTTAAACATATTTAGTTTAATAGTAAGCATACTAAACTGAGTTTAGTATGCTTACTATTTTTGGGGAGGAAAAAATGTAAATTAGGTCTTTTTTTACAAACTAAAATCGAGGGTGACCCGCATGTATATCTTGTTGTGCATGCGCAAATGAGATGATGGTACTGATCTTGCTTCTGGTACGTATCTAGTGGTGACAGTGGGTAATGCCATCATTTGCTGTCTGATAAAAAAGTAGTGTGAGGCTCTCTGAAGTAGGTGAAGTAGATGGTGGACTGAACCATTTTACATAAATAAAGACAGGGGTTGGGCAGTGATACAGTAAAAACATTTCTAAAACATGTAATCTTAGTGTTACTAAACCATTGTGACTAAGTTTATAATCAAGTTTCATGTTATTGCCATAATAATTTGTCAGTATTATTATTGTATCAGTAGCTATAATTTTACTGTTGGGATAAAGTATAAAGGACACTGTTCTTTGCCAGGGTAAAATGGAAAGTTGCTTAACACCAGTAGGAGTCTGTGCCCATGTATTGCTGGTCATAATGTTCTGCCTTACAGGACTCATTTTTATTCACGGTGTTTGATGGATTTGTTTATGGAAATGTGGTGGAGAAGAGGTTTATAGGACTGGATGAGTCTAAAAATGACAACTTTGAGTCCTGGTTTGACCAGACATCTGCTGAGCTGTTGTGGTGCTGCCCAGGATGCCAGCTTTTACATTAGCGTTGGAAGGCGTGAGGCGTAGCCGGCGGCGTTGGATGCTGTTGGCATCTCTACATGTCCAATCTCTGTTTCTCCACATACACTGGGGAAAACAGGAAATGCAACAGGGAGTAATGTGGAACAGATTTGACTATTCTGTAGCCAACTGCTTCACTCTGCCAAGCACAGCGGCTGACCAACACGCAGCCCAGGATATAGTTTCATGAAGAGGGAGGAAGAGGTCCAGCTGGATGGCACTGCGGCCAAAAAACTCTGCAGGAGCTTGCAACATGGAGAGATGCTGCTGTAGATTAGGCTGGCAGGGAAAATGTGGGAAAACTGTTGAAAATCTGCTAACTGCCACAGCTGTGACATTCTGATGAGACAAAACTGTTCAACTGATAGGAAATCATGCAGGGAGGTTTTAACGAACAAAAAACAAAACAAAACAATGCAAACTAGGAAAACCATCACCAGATAGCATATAAAGGCAATCTTTAAATCTCTTTTCCTGTTTGTTATCAAGCTACCTCTAATTAAAACTGGAGGTTTCCAGATCAGACTCCAAAGATCAATAGCCAACTTAGCTCCCCATAAAGGGTTGCTAGGGGTCTTAACAAGGGACTCTGGAAGCAGGGGAGGACAGCAGTGCATTTACCTCATTTATCGAATTTCCACTTGCTTTACAGCACTGAGCTAAACAGAGACACGAACAGCCTGCAGCTGTGAGCAGTTAACCGGGCTTAAAAACACACACACATTGAAACAAGATTTCTCATCTGAGTGAAAATATTAACCCCACTGCTTTAATTTTAATTGAGCCAAAGGCTCAGAGATAAAATTTACCATAAGTCTTGTTTAAGCAGAAGATTATTTTTACGTACATTCTGGGAGCGGGATGAGGAGGGGCTGACCAATGAGGTAGCATACTGTGTGCTCAGGTTTGATTACTAAGTGTAACCTGCAATACCGATAATTCAAATATAAAAAAAATATCAAATGGTCATGCTTGCACTTCTGATATGTGAACTGCCCTATGAAACAAAGCTGGTGCTCTGTCCAATTGCACCCATTTCCTAGTAGCCAAAAAACCCGTTTAAACCACAGAACTGTGGGAACAGCTCATTAACCCAGGTCAACCGTCTCGGGTCAAACGACTCAGCAAGCGATCCGGGTTAAATTTGCAATGTACAGACGTCAAAACACCGCAGCAGTTGAGTCTGACTTAAAAAGCCGAAACAACTCTGTTTGCATTTGATAAACATGGCACAGCTCTGGTGAGAAAGATTCGGATAGATAAAAGAACAAACAATACAGACCACTTTCTACGCGCTGGCTTTCTTCCATGTTGACCCAGTGGGAAAGAGGCTTTAGTGTCAAGGATGAGCTCATCAGTTAGATGGCCTGATTTTAATCCCTGCAGCCATCGAAACTTTGGGATATTTCCTATTATTCAGCCAAGAGATAGAAATATTTTGAATTTGCTGGGTTTGTGCTGGTGTGGGTGCTCTGCTTCAAAAAGCTCTCCTTTATTTGTGTTTACCTTTTCTGATACATTTGAGTTTTTTTCAAATAACTTTTATATTTTCTCGGCTAAGTAATGTAAAGAAGGGAAAAAGGCTAATAAACAATTAAAAAGACACTCTAACAATGGTTTGAATGGATGTGGAAGGGCACTCCTCCTGGCTGTTGCAGTTGATACCTGCAATTCTAGTCAGTCAAAATGGTTCCACTGAAACCACTCCAGCATGTTCCTGATGCATCCCAGGAAGTGTCCTATGCAAAGTTATTTTAGAGGTGAAAAAAGACCATTTTATATGACACCTTGCATAAATATTGTAAACAAAACACAGAGAAAGAGAAAGCTAGTTTGAATTTGCTGATAAATTCAGTGTTGAAGGTGGACACAATATTTTCACCTCATATCAAGTGCTGAATTTGTTATCTTAAACTTTCGAAGGATCACGTTACCAAAAAGTAAATATGACGTATTTTAAATACTAAGTAATACGAGTTTTAGCAGTTGTAAAAATAAGCTATGTATATGTGTATATTATGTTTTAGAGTATCTGTATTTACTTACTTCAGTCACTTGAGTAAATCTATTTTTTTTTTTTGTAATTTGTACTTACATTTCGTACACTGTAACACACATATATATGCTTTCTACTTTTTGAAAGTTACTTGTTATAGCACTGATATTGTCAAAGTAACAGCTTTAACAAAATAGGAATAATCAGAAATAGAAATTTTTTTAAGGTTAGATAAGATTCAAGTTAGTGGGACTACAATACAATTTCCTGATTTAATATAAAATGGCATATTACTCAGTTGCACATGTAGGATTGCTGATCAGTACAATCTGTAAACTGAAATTTGAAAATAGACGAGGACTAGATCATATCAGTATTTTTTTTCTATTTTCTCTTTACCAGGAACAGAGGAAAATTAAATGTCCTGCGCATTAAAGAATTTACACAATTACACAGTAGAAACATGTCAACGATAACATAAAAGAAACTACAGTTAAATTAAAAATTAATTTGATCTTTAAAGATATTTACAATTTCGAATATTCCATATGTATAATTTAGTTCACATCATCCTTTCTTGCCACTACAGTAGATAGTGCCTGCATGGCAGTTGGAAAATGTGGTGTGTAGCTCCCTCACACTACAGGCCTCTTTTGATGCTCTGTTTCCGTCCATGTTCCGCACAGGGGCCATTTGCCTTCCCTGCTGGATTGGCTCATCCAGTTACCTGTAATTGTTGCTTGGGGCAAGCAGAAAATTGTGATAGATGCATGCAGACACCACAAATGTGTCCTTCTGTCTGGTAGCATCTAAATCCTGCAATGGAAAATTCACCTGGTAGCCAGTATGACAAATGCATTTTAACCACTATTATTGCACGTATCACCCTATAGTTAAAATCCCTTTTTTGGCTTGATGAGGTTTTGTCCCGGGTATGGTCTCATAAGGTATGACTTCAATTGAAAAGTTGCCTCACCCACCATAACAAATGGCATGTTACCCTAGTGAGCTGCACCAGTTGGAGCAGTACTGGCAGGCAAATTGAGTGTCCCATTCTGCATTCCTCTTCCCAGCTCTGATACAGTATATACTCTTTTATTGGTGGTTCTTCCAAAACCAAGTCCCGCACTTAAATTACCTAATCTCTAGTCAGAATCACCAAGGTTTTCTGGACTTTCATCAAGCATGAAACCATTTTTGTAGATATTCATAGCATTGTAAAAATGCATAAGCAGATATAATGGCTGTTATTGAAAAAAAAAAATAAATCTAATAAAAAAAAAAATTGGTGTTCTTCTTTTAAGCAGCATTTATTAATACTTGCAAGGGAGAACACATATATTCTTTGCCAATTCTCTCAGACAAAGGACTGAACCAGCTACTAAGAATCAAAAGAAGGTTTTTAAACAGAGACAAAGTAGTTTTCACACACAGGAGTGTTGAAATAACCTTGAACTAAAAGAGTCTAGTTCCTTACAAAAACATCTAACACTAAAAACAGTTTCTCAGTTGTCATAAAGATTAAAACCACATCTAACCTAGCAGGTTTTCTGCTTTTGTGCAATAAAGTATCGAAATTAGCTCACTTTCAGGATATTAACTAGAGGAATTGAGTGTAAAATAATTTTCCCCATCACAGTTCCTCCCCTTGACCATAAATGGAACTTGTTACCTATGTGGTCAATAACAGACAAATGCAAAAATTGATCAGTGTATTAAAAGTTAAGTACATATATGTTGTGCTTGATTGGAAAGGAAATTGAATGAAATGCTTCAATTAAAGAAATTATATAATGACGATAAATTATAAGTGTTTTCCCATCACTATCATTATATGATGATTACATTAGAATAATGAAATCATCATATAATTTTAGAATGTGAGATCAAATGCATGATCAATTGAGTCTTAAAGTATCAGAGTCTGAATCATTAACAAACATTGGAACCTAAAATCTAATTTTTTTTTGCTCAGCAGAAAATTCTGATGTATGCTTACCAATGTGAAAAATACAGTCCTCCTGGAGCACCTCCTGGACATATTAGTCCAGGAGGTGCCACTTCCAGCCTATTGGAAGCATCTCTGTGCAGAAAAAATCCTTGCTACAATCTGTCTACTTTGCACATATACCCTCCCCTGTTTGTTAGTTGTCCGGTGATGCTTATGAATTGCAGGGTTTTTTCCTCTGTGAAGCCTGTCCACAATCCAAGTGTTTGGTTCACAGATGAGGGCAGTGTGACAGCAGTAACCGTAGTTGCACAAGATACTAACCAGGGGCAGTAGGCTACAGTCACTGTGTCAGTGGAAATCCAGCTGTTTGGTTGTGATTTTGTCACACAGATATGTCCAACAAAGAGGAATCAGTGCTGGCCGACAAGTGCAAAGTAAGAAGTGTCTCAGCAGAGAACAGTGTCAAGGATTAGGCTCAGAAAAAGCAGAAGAGATGGCGAGTTGTAAACATAGTGAGTTGGGGGCCCAAGATGTGAACTAACTAAATAAACAATACAAAAAACACAGTCTCAACTGTTCACCGTGTGCCCTGTCTGCCATAGACAAAGGCTAGTTTAATCATACAAATACATATAAGTGGAAATTAGGAGTGGCACATACGATAGGAGAATAGAAATCTGCTAAGTTCTATGAAAGTTTAATCCTATGAATTTAGATTTGATGGATTTTGAATAAAGGCAGGCAAACACTGACTTTAAAGGCGAAGTCCGGTCAGCAAGGAATAATCAATGAATCATAATCTATACCTAAAACATTTGTAGTGATTTATTGAATTTAGCGTTAATCAGTAAAAAAATTAAAATAACATTTTTCATCACGATAACTGAGTTTGTGAGTGCCCATTTTTGCCCAAATACAGTAACAGCTCACTCCTGACATCTTTCAGCAGTGACGTCACGGTGTGGTAATCCTAGGGCCATTCTCCCTACTTTACAAGCAAAATTAATGGGAAATACATACCTGTAATCAACAACAATTATTTAGGATTTCAAGAGGACTTGACCATTGTAATACTTATATTATATATACAGTATTATGCAACAGTAAAATGTGTTTTTTGTAAAAGCTTCACAAAGTTCCCTGAATATCAGTTTCACAAACAGTATTTGTAGTATGGTGGAGAGGCTGGGTATAAAATGTGATACACCATAATCTTTCTTCTACCAGTGTTATTTCTAACGCTCTTTTGAAATAGCAGAAACGTAATACAGACATACTGGAAAGATACAGCGGAACTTACTAATAAGGGAGTTCATGCACCAAGGTTACTTGAGTTATGGAAGCAGACTACTTCTCCAGAACTGTCCAGACAATGATCTACATCTGTAAAGACCTCAGAACCTTGGACCCAACTCAGGTCAGTGACAAGAATGTGGAGGTGATCATGACTTGCAAAAAAAAAGTCACTGACCTGGTTGAGAGTTCAGTACGATTCCAGAGGTATAGGAAAATCCAGGGGGGGTAGGCGTTACAGCTACAGAGAGGAGTGTGAAGAGGAGCTGGTTCAAGCCACCACTGAGTGTCCGTGAGGTCAAAACAGTCAAACCAGGTTGACAGACCAAGAGATCAGAGAGCCGAAAGGGTAGTAAAGGAGAATCCAAGCTGAGGACAGTAACACAGTCCAAGTTTGGTAACCAGCAAAATCCAGAAAATCTGTCCAAAAGCTAAACTGACAGACCAAACAGGGACAACAAAAACTACAAGGCCTGCACTTTTATATGCATCCACTTGTAAGCTTGTCTTGCAAGGTGTTGTTTTAATAGACAATGCCATTTGGGTACATGCATTTTTTGAGGACAAGCTAAAATGAAGAGGATGGTCAGAGGTTAAAAACTGTTTTCTAAAGATTACCCCCTACACAAATTTAAGAGAATGATTTAACTGGTATATCCTTTCAATGGCATACTGTATGGTCTCTCTTTCAAATGAAAGCTGTTGACCCAAAAACAAACAACATAAATTAAATCCTGAGTGGTAAAAAGCTGTCTGAGGAACCTGCATTTTTCATAGGATTAATTGTAATTATAGGAACTGCCAAGGTATGTCTGAGGCAAGCAGCCATGTTTCTTTCTGAGTGACTGTTGTTTTTTCTGTTTGCTCTGAGGGAAGAAAGATGCCTGTCTTTGTTCTGGGATTTGTGACAGCAATATGCGATTACATCTGTTTTATTTATGGCCGCCTGTTTTTCTTATTTTCCAGCTTCCTTATTCACTCTTTGCCCACTGAGGATTCAGGCTCCTGCCAAAGGCTGTGTCCGGGTCATTCATCATTCATATGTGCCAGTCAATAAATTATACGAGTGAATGCACTAAGTGCAAGCAAATACTATATAAGCTGCTGTCTGTGTTCAAAAGAAGAACTTCCTCTTTAATTTATCATCCTGTTTCTCACCGAAAACTCTCAGGATTTATTTGAATGCTCCTCCTACATTGTGAGGCAATCTCCAGTTCAAACTGTTTCTATGACTTTAGGAGCACTTTACTTTTAAGGCCAAACATCTTTATACTTCAAAGTAGATGTAATTTGGATTCATAACAGCAAGAGATATTCACTAAGATCTTTATATTCAGAGTTATTTGATGTCTCTCTGATTTTCATTGCAAAATTATGAAAAGCTAAATTACATACATTTCTGCTAACTTCTGCAGCTCATTGCAATCTTTTCTTCCACTGTGTCTTAAGCCTGTGTAGGAAGAAAAAATAGCTTCACTTTTTGTTTCCATGAAAGAGTCCTATTGTGGCAGTTATACGATTAAGAAACCATCATGTTTCAAAACAAAGATTATGTGAACATATAAAGATCCATTAAAATTAAGCTGTTTGTTCTTTGGCTGAAATCTGAGCTAACCGCAGACACAACACTCCCCTCTACTGTCGACATGTTAACAACTTTCACAAGCTTCTGGGAAATTAACTTATAAAGTACTCACGAAAACCGGAATGAACAACGCAAATAGACTCCTTCAAAGACATGTCTTGCTTTATCCAAGCATGAAATAAAAAACTCAGAGGACCAAGTGGAAGTTTCTTGTTGATGTGAGCTGTGATCCAAAACTAGATTTGTGGTTATACCCCTCAGTGGGACCCTGACGAAAAGTTTTCTTGGGATGGAAAAATAATTAGTCCTGACGTCCTGTTTTATACTAAGGTAGTTTATAGAAAAATATAAACAAATACACTTATCAAGGTTTAAACTAAATGAGAGAGAAAACATATGTTATGTTCATTATCATTTTGGCTGAAATGCATACGATTAACTTAGTTTTAAATGGACTACACTTTGGTGTCAGTGTTAATGATACCTCACCAAGGTTTAGCAAAATTGTTTTGGAATATGTCTACAACAAAATGGTGGAGCTCAGGACCTTAACATTAAAATGCAGAAGGTTTTTTCCCACAGTTGAGCCCTGCACTGGAAAAAAATAAAAATTTAGATAAGTCATTTTTTCTTAAAATAAGTGCATTTGTTCTTGAATTTAGGAGGTGAGATACTTTGCCACTTTGGAACAAGACAATTCACATTTAAAATAAGAAAAAAAAAACTATTGCATTGTCTTATTTTCATTGCAAATTATCTAATAATCTTATTTTAAGAGTAAAAAACTCCTTTTTTTTTCTTGGCTTTTTTCCTTTGGCAAATCATCGTATTTACCTGCTCGAATTAAGGGTAAATACACTTAATTTAAGAAATGTTGGCTTATTTTTAGATTGTTCTGTCATTTGTTTTCTGAATAATATGCCAGTGAGAATTTCATAGCACTAAGTAAACAGTATTAGCCCTTAAATGTATTTTCTAGATGTTCTTTTGATAGAACTGCCTATATCTAACATATGCTTTTACCGGTAAATAAAATGTTCCTTTTGAGAGAATGAAATATTAAGAAAGCTGGTTTTGCACTTTTCTTAGTCTTGTGAGTGAACACAAGCCAAATACAGCAGTTTTATTTGCTGGATTAAAAAATATATCAAATTCTCATTTAAAATTAAGTTTATAAGACAAACACATTTTGGCTCAGTTTTGGCCTTTTTCAGCATTTTTCATCATCTACGTTCTGCATACCAATTTAAGTTAAAATTGAATGTTTCTGATTACATGTCACTGCTAGCTCTTATATTATTAGTATGAACATACTTTACCTCTATCCATTTGGAGGCAAAAAACTAAAAGAGCTTGTCACAGTTATATTATTACAAAAACATAACTTGTCACAGTTATATAATTACAAAAACATAACTTGTGTTGGATTCTTTGTGATGCGAATCTGTAAAGATATGAGTCAGCTGTACAGCTGCGGCACTAATGAAATGTTATTAATTTACACAAAGATTGTTGTATTTCACAAACATCGTATGTTTTTAACATCGTAAATCATGGAGATATAGTTTAACTTTAAATGTTTTTTTTTTATTATTTAATTTAAAAAAAAGTAAGATTACTTATTTTACCATTTAGAGACAATGATAATATGATATAGTTGGATGGTTAAGAGCGCTAATGGTTGCCTATTCTTCTTTTTGTCTTCTTTATTAACAGCAAAACTTCATGATTTTCATAGTAGAGTGTACCCAACATATTGACTATGGCCTATCTTTTGTCAGATTGTAAATTTTTGGGTAGATGCAATGATGAAGAATTGTATTTCCCCTTGATGTGGTATTTTTAACATAATCTAAAAAGGGGTTCTCATTAAAATGTAGATTTTCTACAGCTAAGCCAACTTGTCCTCCTCTCTTTTAGCCCTTACATAACTTTCAAATCTTTTATCCTTGCATTTTCTTACAAGTGTAGCAGAAAGAAGATTTCTATTCATCTGTCACCCTCCTATCGTCTGCTGGCAAACACTCTTGAAAGGTACTGCTCTGAAACAAGAGGCAACTCTCCTCGGTGCAATGTTTGTGAAATAAAAGAATAACGAAGACAGACTTGGGGCCATAATTATCCTGTTTGTTTCAAGGCCAACGTTTTGTTATATTCAAATATTCGCTTGGTGGATGAGGTTTGAAAAAAGGGCTTATTATACTGTCATGTCAGGTTTGTCAGCTCAAACATGCGGCTTTCCACCCAATATCCTTGAGTCTTTTGTTACAGCACTGAATAAAGGGATGGCAGTGTTTTAACATTCAGTTGTAATCTCCGAAAATAGGATGCAGATTATAGGAGGCCAACTCTTGTAAACAGGAATAATGCACAGATTAACATCCCTCCTCCATGTATAGATTATACAGGTCTTATTTTACAACTGTTTTTCATCTCAAGGGTTTGTTCATTCAACAACCATTAAGCAGAAGGAAAGATCTTTGAAAATGATCAGCTGAATTAAAAAGAATGTGTTTTGGAAAAATTACATTCAGACCTTAATAAACTTTAATAGAGATGTAAGTCTTCAACTAAGCCATTTTAACACATAAAATGCTATATTTGATCAAACAAAAACAATATATATCTCACTAAACAAACAATATCTATGATTCACTTGGGCATTCCAGAATCATGCTGCAGGGATGTTTTTGCCGGACCATTAACCATGGTATTGATATTAGATATTGGGGGCCAATGTCCATGGTGATATTAACTTTGATAATTCGTTCAGGAAGATGCAGTTAGCCCTGCATCACCCATCTCCAACTTCTGCTAAGTTCTATGAACCCCCTCTCATGACATACACCTACAGGGAGATGAGATCCTGCACCCCTTGGTGCTCCAATACAAAACAATCAACTGAAAGAGATGCTGTTTATTTGCAATTAGTCCAGACCCGGCTGAATGAACCTATCAAAGGGGGGGAATTAGATCTTTTTGGGGCAACACTTTCTCAAGCTTAACAATTGATCTGTGACTATTCCGACAGTGCAGAGAGAATGAAAGCTGTCAATAAAATACCAAATAATAATGAAATAAAAGTTAAGAACAAACTGTCTAATTCTGCGTCCATTCTATTCACTCCAAAGTAAAAAAATAAGCCTGAATATATACATTGATCAACATGAGCACTGATGTCAGGTTAAAGTAAACATTCATACTAGGAGACCTAACTACATAATTATTACTTGGGCACTGTTTGTCCCACTTCCATCAGAAAAACAATTCAGGATTATTGCATCAGAAACAAATAGACTCAAGAACAGTTTATTTCCCAAAGCTGCAAAAGCAATGATCCCCCTGCTGGCAGACACTAAACATCCCTCCAAAAAATCCATTACACCTGCAGCCCATTTCAAAGACTGTTTCAGCACAAACTTCCCTTCGTGTAAATACAACATGCTACAATGCTAGTTCTTCATTTTTTCTGTGTGTTATTAACTGATGTCGGTGTATTCTGTGTATTTAGAGTCAGCATCTCAGAAAACTGTCATTATCAGATCAGATCAAAGTTTTTATCCCTCTGCCTGAAAGAAACCCAAGTTTGTGTTTGGGGAGGAATCAGAGAGAGAGAGATGTTTATTTACATACCATGAACTTTGTTTTTATTGTAATTGTGATGTCATCACTCACTTTTTCTGTAATCTGGCTGAGCTAATCTTTTAGCTTCCCGCTAATACAGTTAACTCTACAAGCATTAATGTGTACAGCATTTTGACTTAAGATCTTAGCTTCCTACAGAAATTAATTTATTTTAATTAATTCCAAAAGTGCTGATGGTTTGTTCAATCAGTCATCATAATGATGTTGCACTAGTTATCATGGCCATGGGAAGTAGGGGTGCTGGGAATGCAAAGTATTTTTAAATGTATTAAAAATACTTTGCAAAATGTATAGGTTCTTTATGAATATTTTGGGAAATGATTTTGACTTTTTTAGTTTTACTATTACGTGTATTTGGATTTTAATTCAACTACTTTGAGGCCTGATAAACACAAGTTCATGGAAGTTACACTGTCATGGCAATGTCAAGCAAGCCAGTGGTCGCCGAGTAAATAGGTATCCCGCTCGCACCAGCAGACTAGGAACTTTAGATAGTCTAATGACAGAGACGAGGAAGAAATAAGGCACAAAAATGCATTTTGGATTTTTTGGGAAAACAGGAGACTGTCCGCCCGCCTCTGATGGCAGTTACACCGGCAGCCCCAACCCCAGCTCCCGCAACCCAACCTAGCGTGATTGGATCAGACAAGCCCTTCCAACCAACATCCAGATTCAAATTTGACCTGATCACTGCTGCACTTCAAGAAATAGATATTTCATGAGAGCTGTACAAAACAAGATTTCGTTTTGTATACATAAAGTTTGTCTAAATCTAAGTCTCAGATTTCCTGCATGGCGTTGTGGTAATGAAACGTTCTCATGTTCTGTGGCACCGGTTTAGTTTGCTAGATGGCATTGGCTACAATTAGTGGAAGAGAGTGATCATATTTTGTGTTTTGTTTCTCTGAAAGCAGTCAGAAAAAAAGTCATGGCTAGAGACAAATTTAAGAAAGACGACCACTTTGTGAATGCCCGCTATTCAACGTTTTTTTTTTTTATTGTGAAGTTTAATCAATAGCGCATATATTCACTTGAGAACTGATTAATGTTATCAATGATGTCTGTGTGTTACAGTAGTGTATATGTCAATAAAGTAGTGAATCTCAATCAATGTATTTATTTGGATTTATTGTATTCTAAATAGGCCTATAGGCTCATAGGTCTTTTATCCCCCCCAAAAAAACAAACAAGAAAAGAATTTCATAGCACCCCTTGATCAAAATTACTTCCAGTGGCCCTGCTAGCTCTGGTGACCCCAGGCCCCTCAACCACCCGCCGCTTCTATGTGTAGTTGGCCATGTTGTCACCTTCGGTTTTTGTTTGGATTGATTGAATTGTACTATTGACATATCAAATATAGGAATGAAGAAATTTTGCAACACAAGACAAAAAAAGGTGGTAAGTATGTTTCCTACCTAGACTATACTGTAGGTTTCAGTGGTCATCTTTACATCGACTTTAACCAGTTTCTTTTTAGTGTTTAGCTGCTGTGCAATGTGTTCATTCAACATGAAGAAAACAGACACTGCCTGAAACAACAAGGTCGTGCTCCCCAGGACATAATGGTGTCATCACGGTGTTACACAATGAGAATAGTATATTTGGACTGAAGAACTTCAACTTTGGTGCTCCTCTGGATATATAATCAGTGTTTTGGATGCTTCTTAGATTAGTGCTGTCTTTTCAAATCAAAGCCATATCCTTGTACCTTTCTAATGTTGCCATCCTCTTTCGATTTTCAGAGGATGGATTTTAAGATATTGTCTGAAATAATCAGAGCTAGTGATGTTGTTATTTAATCTGCACTTGGTGTCATCTATCTAACTTTGACCTTAACCTGTCTAGTGGATCCCTTAGTCTTTGTCTCTACATCGCCGATGTTGTTTTCTTGGTGTTAATTTTCAAAAGTTGTTAGAGCCATATCAAATATAATTATGCTTCAACTTGCAAAGGTGTTCAAAGGATACAAGGGCTGACAAGGTACAGTATACCAGAAATAAATTCACAAGCTACAGCTTTAAAACAATAAGAAAGAAAACCAAGACTGAATAATAATAATAATGTAATTTTTTATATAAAACAGTTGTTGCAAACAGTTTGTGACTGTTTGAAACAAACTGTGTGACTGTGTGTGGTATTGGTTAATATGGTTAGAAAATGTATAGCTTAGAAAGTGAAGCAACTTTAGTGCTTAAAACATGTATGTTGAATTAACATACTATTAAAACTGCTTTTAAATTGCACCTAGCATACTTGTATGTGCTAAAACAAAACCTCTTTAGATACACTTAATAAAGTTTAAATATATTTTTAAAATGTTTTTAATGTGTTCAAACATTTAAAGAATAGTAGGGTTTGGTGTTGAATGATTAGTTCATATAAAGAGGTTAAAACAAACAATTTTATTTTATATTTACAACTCCATACAACATGCACCATTATTATAAAACTGCTCACACTTGGTTCCCTGAAAATGGCCAATAAAGGCACTTAAAAAAACAAAGACAAAGAAAAGCAAATTACACATTTCAAATATCATTAATAGTTATTTGTGCAAGTTCAGAGGTTTTTTTTCTACAGGTCTTGAAGGAGCAATATTCTGAATTTTGGCCATCCGAAATTACACAAACATCTACATTGCTGCAAAAGCCATTATCTTTTACATTTATTTATAGCATCATTAACATAAATAAAAGCCTTTTGAACTTCTATTTGCTTTGTACGTACATGTATCTAAAGAACACATGAACAAATTTTCCGGTCACTGTTGTTACCTTTTGTGTACTTTTATACACACTAATGAAACTGGCTAATTCCACAAAAAAAAAACTCAAACTAGATAGAAACCAGACTTTTGCTCAGTTTTTGAAAAGATTTGAAACCTATCCAGGAGTCTTTGTCATGTTTGTCAGCTCGCACCAGAGCAATCAGAAGTTGGAGTTCTGATATATTTAGGTAGCAAGGAGGTCCATACTTCTGCACATATTCTAAGATTCAGATTCAAATTAAATAGTCACCCCATGTTCTTTTGCATTGTTGGAGTCTTTTGTTCTGCATGGGCTATGCGATTGACGCTTGAAGTGCTTATATAATTTCTGTTGAATTAATTCCATGACTGAATTGTGAATGCTACTGTAGGAAGCTGAATCTGCATTCCTCGCCCTCTTTTCATTGGTGATTTTACTCTTTTACCCCTGGCTTCTTTTACCCATCTCTCAAACCATTCGTCCTGTCTGTCCAACTGAAATACCTATAATGAATTATATTGTTTTTTCATCTGTCTGTTTTCACCTCTGTGGTAGATGCAGTGTTGTTCTTCCTGCTAGTTTTCTTTTTGGCCGACTTAATGAGGGCCCAGTTTGGACAACCACATGCTTAAAGTAATTTCCAAACATGTTGTGTTCTTAATGTTTCTCCTCAGTAATTTAGGGAATCTTTTTTTGCCTGGTAACTCAGAGTTCTGATAACAAAAATGTTTTATATTGTTTTTTCATCTGTCTGTTTTCACTTCTGTGGGAGATGCAGTGTTGTTCTTTCTGCTAGTTTTCTTTTTGGCCGACTTAATGAGGGCCCAGTTTGGACAACCACATGCTTAAAGTAATTTCCAAACATGTTGTGTTCTTAATGTTTCTCCTCAGTAATTTAGGGAATCTTTTCTGCCTGGTAACTCAGAGTTCTGATAACAAAAATGTTAGAACAGAATGAGGTGGTCAGCCATGCCCCCTCTGGAGGTAGGGAAACACAGTGATCCGAGAAGCCCACCGGAGAAACAATGCCAAAGTGAGGAGAGGCTATGGCTGATCTCGGATAACTATTGAAGCTAAATGAGGAGGATCGAAGAGGGCAGTAGATTCAGTAGGTCCACAGAGCATTCAGAGCCCAGTTGGCCCCTGTGTGAGCTGGAGGTATGACCATATAGAAGTCATTACAGGGCTAATTAAAACTGCTTTTAAAGAAAAAAAAAAAGCACAAACCTCTAAAAAGCATTCTCCACTACATCTTTAGTCAATAATATCTTCTCGTTCTTCTATTTTGATTAAGAAAAAATTGGCTACCTGTTTACAACAGCTGAGATGGGGTGTTTGAACTGTAGTTATATATAAACAAAATATGAAATATATAGGGCTAGTGTATATTTTTCATCACTGATAATAGCTTAATAGTTCAGTTTTGTAAACACCGTAACAGCTGCTTAGTCTATTTCTATTTGTAGGTTTGTCCTCAGAACCTACTTAGCAGAGTGAAAGCAGCCATTAAATAATCCTAACTGATATCAAAGTCTTACATAGCGCTTTAACAAAACAAAGGCAAAGATTTTCTGGCATAAAAACCTTTGATAATTTTTACCCCAATACAGTATTGACTGTTGGTAGCCAATTTGTTATATTGGAGACATAAGCAATGGCAAAAGAAAACAAAATATCAGAACATTTCATGGCTGCTGAAGTTCAAGTGACTCTAGGAGCAGAGTCAACTAAACATTCAGTGAAAATTCCCTTCAAACGACCCTTGGGAGGAAAGACCCAATTAACTAATCCCATTAATTACCAAACTATCACATCTGATTACAACATGGGTGTCTGCTTCTGTTTATTGTGACCCACTTTGGCCCATTGTGCAAAACAGATAAAGAAAAGATAAAAAAAACAAAAAACTGCAGACTGCCAAAAGTGATTAGAGGATGCTCGAGTGGCCGTGCTAACTCAAGCTCGTTATTGATGAAACATTTAAGATTTTAACAAGGCAGAGGAAAGAAGGGGAATAAAAACAAACAAACAAAAACAAACAATAAAAACAGGGTGGGGGAAGTTGATATCTTAAAATCTACCTAGAAAAATCTAAAAAATTTGTTTTTGAATTAAAATAAAATT
>NW_015150463.1:674393-693441 GCF_000732505.1 Cyprinodon variegatus
GTGACCATGTCTATCTGTTGGAGGATGATCGAGAATGGGTGAGTCCCTAATCTGAAGGCGGAGAAACAGGCAAGATATAAGAACTGAGCAGATTAAAGAAGGCAGGTTATCCAAAGGGTGAAAACAGTTCCATGTTCGGGTCACGGACAGGCAGAAATCCAGCACAAGTCTGAAGACAGGTCAGGAAAACAGATCAGAAAGGGGACACGCAGGATCAGAGGTCCAAAGGCAGAATGGGTAAATAGAGACCAAAAGCAGGTGGATCAGATAAGCGGTATTGAGAACTGCGCTGAGATAAGCGGGTTATTGAAATGATCAGACCAGGAATTAGCACTGAGATCATGACAAAACGAGATGCATGTAACTTCAGTTGTCATATAACCATATAGCTATATCTATAGTGTGCTAGTTATGACCAACTTTTCACTCTTGAAACAATGAATCAGCCTACATTGCAGTTAAGGTATTAGCACAAACCATTTGCAACAAAAATATTAATGTTGACAACCAACAAACATAGTATGAGTTTGATGATTTTACCAAAACGTGGAATTAAATATTTGCAGACATGGGCTATTTAAAGTGTTACAGCTAAACCAGCTTACAGATGGTCTGTGTTACTCTATATTACTGAATTAAAAGGGGATGTTTCCTAACTATGTTAAATCCGAAATTTTGTTTTATTTTTATCTAAATATTCCCTATTTTGCTAGGGTTAAAAAGTTAGACATAGTGCAAAGACATAATTAATAAAATCTTTAAGGCTAATTGATACCTTATGTGTATTAATACTGTTATTATAAAAAAAAATAAGCTTAATCTCTTCCCTTCTTCAAACATCTCAGGTGCTGCCTGCCTGTAAGATGGAACCTGTGGACTATAATCCAATAGAAATCCCAGCAGCAGGTCTCCGTTATCACATCTCCAACTCAGCAGAGGCCTATGGTGCAATTTGAAGCAAGCTGTTAGTTCAGTGGGGGAGAATATTGGAGACTGGAAGGGTATCTTTATACAGCATAACACACAATAATTATAATGCCTGTGCCCAAATGATAATTTGCGTTTCTTCATCGAAGTCAAATCATTTTTGTAATAAAGACAGTGGAAATCAATATAGTGTCTGTTCATTCACTTTCAAACTGCAGGACATCAAATATCCAATTATGCTTATCTTATCATTGCCGTGGTTAACAGGGAACAGTTTGATCATCAAGGCAACTGAGATGAATGAAAAAAGCAAGTGATGCTAACAAAAGTGACATACGGATAGAACAGAAAAATCCTTTATTGTCCAAGAGTGGAACAATTCAGGTGTATCAGCAAGTAAGGAAAAATTTTAGATCATCAATTAAAACCAATACTGTATAGTTATTACAAATCTTTACAGATTTCAGAAACTCAGATGAAATGAAATGTATCCGAGTAAGATGGTTTAAAAAAGTGTACACAAGGTGGATGTATATGTTTGCAAAAAGCCAATAGATATGTAAGAAGAAAAAAAAGAAATAAAATACACAAATAATAGAGGGGATGTAGTCATGGAGTCATTGGGAGAAAGAATCTGCACTAAAGCTAATTTATTTGCACCTCTTCAGTTCCGCAACAGCTTCATGCTGCAGAAGCCAGGGGCATTTCCTGGACTTGGTGGCAGCAGGACATTGTGAAAATGTTCAACTAACTGTGAAGTAAAAACTTACCACGAAACCCATCCCTTACCCTGACCCCTAAACCTAAAGACCCCTAGTATAAATGTTACCATACACCTAAAGCAACCAAACTAACTTTGTAGGCAAACATTTTTTGACACTATATCATGTCACATGACACAGTGTCCATAACCTGTCATTTACCCCTGCATGTTAATATGTGATGGGGTAGAGCAGAGGACTCGGCTGGCATGAACCTTAGTCACTGTGTTTGTCACACATGATTCTATTAGCTCAAAAATCCTTTTATGCAAATAACAAAGAAATAATTATATTATTATACTATTTAAACGTTTTTGAACAGTTCTCCAGAACACAAAAAACACAAAATCAAAATAATACAGATTCTAATGGTTACGCTAAACAGTACGGATTGATATGAAAGTATATTTACATTGTTGGATGCAAATTATTAGTACTTCAATATACCAGGAATCAGATTTCTAATCAAGACTTAAATATGTATTTCATACTGAGAGGCTTTAAAGTTTCAAAAGAAACTTTTTATTGCAGGTGGCATGGATAAAGAGATGCTGAGTTTGGAAGAAGAGAACAATCATAGTTCATACAAGCAAATTTTGTATCATCCTAGTTATCCCTGTTACAAAAATCCACAACAAAGCGAACATATTTGGGTAGAAACTGCACATATGCTGGATGCTGATGTGGATATTTTTAATATGTCATATTCCATTACGCAATCATTTCTGCATGTTTTTCTCCTATGAATTAAATAATAATATTGCGCATGCTCTCCTCGAGCTCTGAGGGAGCCGGAGCCGAGCAAGCTGGAGGCACCGTGGAGGTTGTAGGCTTTGTTAGTCTCTCATTAGCGGATGAATCTGAAATGTGTTTCTGTGCCATATTTCCTTCCCGTTTCTGTCATTAGACTATGTAAATTATTAGTCTGCTGCCGCAAGCGGGATACCAGGCTCTAGCTTGCTTGACATTGCCATGAACTGCCATGAACTTGTGTTGATTTAGCCTCAAAATAATTAAACAAAAATCAAAATACATGTAATAGTAAAATTAAAAAAAAGTAAAAATATATGTATAAATTGTGCAAAGTATTTTTAATATTTTTTTTTAAATATCACTCTCGCCACTAGGGGGTGATGCAGCACCCCCACTTCTGGCAGCCATGTATATAAGGCTTTTTGGACAAGAAAACAAATGTTTTGGAGATTTCACCAAAAATCCCCATACTCATTCCCGTAAAAAAAATAAAAAATTGTTGCCAAAGTTAAAAGGTTTGTATGAGCATGGTTACTTACAAAGACAACTAAGTTCAAACTTCCATCACGGCAACAAGTTTGTGGAATGATACACAACCATTTAAAGTTATACGGTAAAAGAAAAATCTAGAAAAAAATGCTTATCATTATGGCAATAAACAAAAACAAATTGTTATTGTTGTTATAACTTATTTAAAACAAAAAAGTTTTCCCATTTAACATTATGCCTTAAATCTTGCGTCAAACACATTCCTCAGACAGTAATGCATCACAGTTTTTCAGCTAAATATCCTTCTTTCTTTCTCATGTTATCCATTCTAAATATTTTATATCAAAAAACATAAAAATGTGTAAACTTTGGTTTTGTTTTGGCTGCACAGTGGTGCAGTTTGTAGCACTTTTGCCTTGCAGCAAGAGGGACCTGGGTTTGATTACTGGCCATGGGTCTTTCTGCATAGCTTGCATTTTTACCCATGCATTCCAGGGTATTCTGAGGGTACTCAGGCTTCCTCCCACAGTCCGACAACATGAATGTTGCATTAATTGCCGCCTCTAAATTGCTCTTAGGTGTGTATGTGCATGGCTGCATGTCTCTATGTTGCCCTGTGATAGATTGATGACCCGTCCAGGGTGTTTCACCCATAGACTGCTGGGAATAGGCAACAGTGTGACCAGACCTTGACGAATGAGCAGAAGATCACCGGAAGGATTGATGGATGGTTTAATTGTGTCTAACATTTTCTCTCTCTTTCTCTGAGATAATTTGTGTTATGGTGTTTGTGTCGGTATAACTGAGTGGGACCAATGATTCCCTGTGAATTCCTGTTGGATGGAGTGGCAACCTGACAGGTGGCACACTTGTGTGCTATATACGGCAGCATTTATAAGGAGGGGCTGGACTACCACTCTCCATGGTTCGAAATTGTTAATTCAGCTTTTCCTCCTCCTGCCTGCAAGCTTCCATTCATTTCCTCTGACATCACTCTCTTCCTGGACTATCCTTACAATTGAAAACAAAACTAATGATTCTTCTGTACTAGAGCTCTTATTTCATAGCCAACAACCCTTTTGTTCATTAAAGAATAAATGTTGTTAAGGAAACTCGCTTGATTGAGTCCTGCTAGTCGTTTTGCATGTGGACCAAAAAGAAACCTTGGTCATGTCAATTTGCATGTTTCAATGACAGCTCTGAATATGTCTTGGAAAAAGACCAGGACTGCTAACCGTGATCTGGAAGCTATGTCCAGCCTGACAGTCAGAGAGGTAATACATTTTTAATTGCAAGTCTTATTATATGTCATGAGGAACCTGCACTCATTGATTAAATGCATTTGGGTTAATATTAGAGGGCAATAATTTTCCGTGACAAAGCCTCTGGAGGAGGGAAGGTAATTGTGGGACGACAATTATAATCTGTCATATTGCAATAACGCAAAAATAATTTCTTCCAGGGAGACTCTTTTCTTACCAAGCACACAAGCACGACATTAATGATTGTCTAGCAGCTCATTTGAAAACAAAAGCACAAATTCATACAAATTAACTGCACCCCCACCAAAGTTACTCAAGGAAACATCCCTGATATTAGTACAACACAGATTAGCCTTACACAGCACATAATGGTGTCTTTCATTCCAGTTTTAGCTTCCAGTTCACCAGTAGCTTTGTCAAAAAATACATTGTGCCTGACCTAGACATTTTATTGTTTTTCTGAGTACCTATAAAGAGACACCACTCAAAGTGAATCTAACATAAATATCTTGTTTTCAACAACAAACTAAACTTACGAGTTAGGAGGATTTTGTAATTATCAGAATTTGTTTGAGTAACTTGAACAAAATGAGGGCTATAGGATTATGAGGTACAGCAGAGATGTAGTGGAATGCTGTGGAATGTGAGGCACAAAAATTGGACTGGGTTCAAACCAGTTTGCTCATCTCAAAATTTGAGATACAATCTTTGTAGATTACCCCCAAAATGGCTACTTATTATTAAAAAAATATTCAAATTGCAATTAAACAACCCTTATTTGAATCAGGTTCCTTAGACATTTGTACATAATGTCTATGGGGACATGTTGAAGATTCATTTCTTTTTATTTTGTTTTCTGTTTAAAATTATTTATATCCTTTCATTTCCCTATCTGTTTGCTTTCTGTGTAAGACAGACAAATATACATTCCTTTGTTAGCATAGTATTTTTGGATAAATTAGAAAACATTTTATAATTCTGAGGCCATTCTGCTGTCCCACAGCTAACGGTCAAGAAGAAAACAGGCTTAAGAAGGTGAAAGACTTCCTATGTACTGTAATTTGAGCTTACAGTTTATAAATGATTTTGTTAAACATGACTGGAATAAATTCTATTAATGCTAAAAGATGTTTCCTACTGTGTGTACACTATCTGAGTAAGTTCCCTCTTCTGATTGAACCAGGGTTGATCAAAATGATGATGAAACAGGCATACAAAAGACATGGGCAAAACGTGAGGCAGAGTGGGTATTTGCATATTAAACTGGCTCCCAAATGGATGGCTTGCAATTGTGATTGTATCCTCATTATTTATTCTAAAGCACCATTTTAATGAATGACCCCATCAGGAACATCACAACGCTAGTTATTAGACTTGTAAAATTATAAAAGAGACATTTCATATTCGATAAAATTTCTCATCATGCCGTCATAACTTTATTCAACTAAAGGCTTAATTTCAGTATAGTTAATGTATGCTTTTTAGGACTATAAGTAGACTTAGTAGTTTATTATTAGAAGATTTTAAGTATAATTCAAAGTGTGTTTTTTTATAGTAGACTTAAAGGTTTCTCACAAGTAAACTGTATGCACGGAAGACTGGTTTAAGTGTACTTCAGTGTAAAGTTAAAAGTATAGTTGATGTTCTTTTTCTGGTTGGATTATCAAAATAAGTGGTCCCCCTAATTGTCAATCATTCTGGTGATATGTTTACTTAAGGTCGTCCTATATGCTCGTCCCCATTTTCATTTACAGGTGGTGAGTCTGACACAGTGGAAAATTGCAAATCTTCTTTTGGAAAGTAAGCTTGTATGAACAATGCAAACAGCAACTTTTAAACAGAGCGTGCACAAGCAAAATTGGTTCATGCATTCTTATCATTATAATTATCCATATTTTCCTACAATGGGTGAGGGATATGACATAGTTGGGCCAGTGAATTCGGAGGTCTACCTTTTTGCTCTATCTTCACTACAACAAATAGAATCAACGCCCTCATTACTGCAGTGGATCCATCTGTCCATCATCCTGCTATCATCCAGGATATGTTTAAGTGCTTCTTCTATTACCCACGGGTTCATTGCAAACACTTTTAATAAGCTGAAAGTTTATCTTAAAAATCAATTTTTAAATATGTGCTGATTCTGCTGCATTTACACCATTTCATAAAAATCAATTAAAACCTGCAAGATTGATAGCTTTTGTTAGCATTTTGGGAAAAATAGAAGTCACAGGAAATAATTTGGCAAATAACTGCTTCTCAAGATTTGAAGATTAGTTCTCTGCTGACAGAGACTTATTAAAACCCAAACACTCTGCATTTCACCATAATGAGGATCCAATTCGGTTTATGTATAATGCATTTTTTTTTTTTTGGGTAAATAAATATTTTTCTTCTGACTCTGCATTCACTTGAATTCTAAAATTCAATTTGATTGTGTTTTTTTGTGATTCTATTCTATTTAGTTACACATTTTACCACTTTTTATAAGGGCCAAGATTTTGAAATGCACAATATATACTTTATAAAGACAACTAACCTCCTCATCTAAGAAGCAGTTACAAAATTACCAATAACAAATGTTCCAAATATCACCCCAATCTATGGTCAGAATCCTTAAGAAGCTCAACACACCAGTGGCATCTCTGGAACCAGTGGGTCAAACTGGTTCAGGGCTGTTTGTCTCCTCCACAGAATCCTCCACTACACCTCCCCATTTCTTTGCCTTTACTTTTGTCCACAAAAGTAAAACATCACTATTTCCACATCTGGTTGAGGGAAACTGTGGTGCCATAAACAATGTGACAAGTATATACATTCTGAAACCTTCCTGCTTCTTTACTTTTTCCCATAGCTCAAAAACTCAGCCTAGCACCACAAAGCAGTCATAGTCTTGTAAATGAAATAATACAATTGTCTTATAGGACATAAATACCTGAAGTATCACACACAGCTAAATGTAAATATGTTCAAGGAATTAACTTTTATTGTGAAGTCCAAACTATTTTCTCTAAACAGAACTTTGGTAAGCATGCTAATTCATAACATGTTAACTTTTATGATTTTTCCTCTGAAATTAATTGGAATGGAAAATTAATAAGAAATAATGGTAATGAACATGAGGTATCTGAAACTGGAATCGTTCAAGCAAAACACTCCTGAACCACAAGTGTGTGTATGAATGTATGTATGGATTTATGTACAGTATGTATATAGTTAGAGGATTTGTCTCCACCATGTTTGGTTACATTGTCTCCAACATGATTAAATGAACTTAACATGAATTTAACGTCAAGTTCAAAAGGGTGCTGTAAAAGACCAGGTTACGTCTCCTTTGAACAGATATTTTATTTTTTTTATATTTCACCACAAATAAAACTTAAAATTTTATGCTAGTACATTACTCTAAAACTAAATATATGGGGCTTACAGTATGAGACCTGAGCCTTTAACTTGAAAGGTAAATAGTTCTACAAACAATGGCTTCAGGTTTCCATTTTTACAATCTGAATACTTGCACTGAATCCTACACTGTGACAGAAGCTGACAGCCTGGTCCCTGCCTTCCATGTCCTTGGAGAACTAGTACCTGTTTAGCCTGTACAGCAGCCCTGTAAACTGACACGAGGTGAGAGGTACCATTTGACACTGCCTGGCTGACCAAGCGTGACGCTCATCCTGTTCACAATGCCATGGGAGAGAATAATTGGACAAAGTGCTCATGTAAATTTCACCTGGCCACAGAATTTAAGGTAGGATCTGTGCATTCATGCGGATGACAAGTTGAGCTCCATGTTTGTCCGGACTCAGAATAATCTAAAAAGCAAGAAAACAAGCCTTGGGAAGAGGAAGGTGATGGAAATTAAACAGACGCATGTTGAGCTACAGGAAAACAACAGAAGGTTTTACAGGAGCTGCAGCTCAGATACAAGTTTGTGAGGCAAATCTATGTTCAGCCATTCAAAGTCAGACATCTTCAGATGTATGCTGATGCTTGACAGCAAGAACAGAGGGGAACACACCCGGAGATGAAAAGATGTAGAGGCTGTTGAATAAGTTATGCAACAGAAATAAAAGGGAATAATTAGGCAATCATCAAAAATGGGTGATTGAAGATGATTGTTTTGTTTGCCATGAAAGCCTTGAGACAAAGGAAGATAAGACAGAAGTGGAAAATGGAAACGTCTGTGATGATCACATGGAAGCTTGCATGTAAATGTTCATAATTCACTGGGTCAGAAGTTTGAAGTCCACAAAGGAGACTTATTTGTGGAAATCTAATTGGTTCAAACTTTTTTACATTATTTATAGGAATGCTTCACGAAAAAATCACCCTGCACAGTATTACTAAACAAAAATAATCAATGCTTCCTTATTATCTACAGAAATACACAAGAAGAAGAACTCTTACCAGCAAGAAGTCGAAAAATGATGCCGTGAGCATATCTAAACAACAGAAGTTGGATTTCTCCAAACCAGAGGTGAAAATGTTTGACTCAGGAAAAGTGAGAAGGCTGGTGGCTGAGTATGATGATGTACTACCTGTTTCTACAGCTGAGTTTCTGTTGTTTCAAAAGCTCATGGCAAAAAAACAAAAAAAACCTATCTCACCTTCTATCTAAGGCCCTTTTTACATCTTGACTATTCAGCTAAGGATTCCAGACATAGCAGAGAGCCTCTGCATATTTTCCAATTTTATCCCAAAGTCAGTCAAGAGGTGTCTCCCCAAAACCCTAGTTAACATTCGGCACTTCTCACACAGCCCTCAGCGTTACCATATAAGTTGATGCTTGACTCTCTTTGGTCATCATATGTCAACATAAGAATGTCAATTTTGGCTGACGCACACTGAAGACTGAAGAGATATCAGGGTTCCTACAGCATAAGGCAAGTTAAATTCAAGACTTTTTAAGACTTTTTAATGCCACTTGAAATAAAAATTTAAGACAAAATTAACAGGAAACACAAGAAAAACCCGCTTGCGACAACTTAACCCAAAGGTTTATTTTAACATAAACCATTGCATCAATATTTGAAATTTTGAAAAACTTTCCATACATTAAGAAAGCTAAAAACACACAAATGACAGATATATTTTAATAATTATTTAACTGAATTAACAAACTTTGTTTTAGCAGGGAACAAAACAATTCAGTTTTAAAGCCACAACATAACTGGTGCTAAGCCTTTTTTGCATCTATTTTTCTTTGTATCATTTTCTTAGTATGTTTGATTTAGTGATAAGTGGAGGAGTTGCAGAGACAAGTGTGGAACAAAACTAAGAAATACTGGCTTTTTCTCGGTAACTCAATTTTGACGCTTGATGTTTCGCGCTTCGCATGTGCGACTCCACTGCCTTAATTCCCATCGTTCCGAGCTTGAATCGCTTCTTGCACAAAATAAACTCCGCCTCATGTATGTTCCCTGGTACTGGTTTTAGCCATGGAGAAAACTCTTGGCTGGAGCCAATTTTAGTTACATTTACACTTGCTCATATTTTCCAGACAAAAAGTTAATGGCACATCTCCCACATGTCCCGGCCGAAGCAACGCTTTTATTGGTTCCGCTATTGGGAAGGAACCAATAATGACGAGTCATTATTTTTTTTTAAATAAAAAATTGTCAATTTTAATGTTTTATTTAGATTACAAATATAAATCGTATTAAAAATAATCCTATTTATGATGTTTTAAAAATTAAGACCTACGAAAGACTGATTTAAGACATTTTAATACCAATTAAGGCCTTAGTTTTATTTTGAAGAATTCAATGCCTTTTAAGACTTTTTAAGGACCCGCGGGAACCCTGGATATAGAAATGAAAAGATGTAACAGTTATTTAAAACTGAAAATAAATTAAAAAAATTAAAAAATCTTCAACACACTCGCTTAATGACCAAGTGATATGCATTTTATCAAGTAAAAACTCTCACATGCTACACTTTGAATTTCTCACACTTAAACAAGTGCATGCTGTACATACTGTAATGCGTGCACCAATACTTAAATATAGATTCTGCAGATAACCAAACCTCAGGCCCTAAAGTGGATTTTTGTATTCAGATTTTGATACTTTTTAAACTACAGTAATTTTTGGTGATGCCATTTACCAAGAAAAATGCTTAAATGCATGCCTTAGATGGCAACTAGTTGTCCACATTGTAAGTGTATAATGCATCGGTATGTTATGCCAAGCACAGCATGATGCGCTGCTATTTCAAACGTTTAAACAAACAGTGGCAAATCGTAACAGAAGTCTATGAGGTGTTATTTTAGCTATGAGGTGTTATTTTAGCTCCGCAAATAGCCATAAAGCGACCTGTAATGTTTGTGGGGAAACAGTGAGAAGTCTTTGCAACACGGCAACCTGGTCAAACACTGCAGATTAAACCACAACACAGTAGGCCTATATGCAGAACTGATCGTGAGGGCAGAGGAGGAAGGCACAGTTCCTGCTGCTGCTAGACAGAAGGCAGGTTCAATGCAGTTACAGAGCACAAATATGTGGAGATTTAAATGGCCCTAAGCACTGCTATAGTTGGAGTTGCTCCATAAAAGTGTTTATAAAATACATTAAAGAATGAATACATGCTTTCAACAAACCATTAACTCAGCTTTTTACACAGGAAGAAATTCTAAGTTTAAGTAATATTTCTTACCAAATGAATAATTTGAGTATGATTATATTAACAATACAGAGAAATTGTGCTTGTTACAGGAAAGCATACACCAACATTATGTTTTGCAGTTGAGTCCACTGGGTTTGAGTCATTTGTGTACAGGGAGAAGGGTAGTTGAGAGAAAATACACCCTTGGAAGCTCCAGTGTTGGTGGGAAAAAATGCTTCCTGATCTGCTGTCAGTCAGTGGGGACTGGCAATCTAAACTGGGTAAGCATTTAGATGGAACACTAACCTCATATTGGTTGAACTTTTGCTGGATGTCCGAGCTCAAGCCCATAATTGGGATCTTGGCACATGTCCCTGGGTTGTGGAGATGCTGCTTGAGGAGCTGCCCAAGTTCAAAACATCCTCTTTGTCAAATTAGCTAGAAAATTAAAATGAATTAAAAGTCTTTAGGGAGATAATTTTTGCGTTATATTTCTTTGCTAAGCCTTATTTCAAAAATATTGGTTGTTGTCAGAATTGTTGTAGACATCCTGTTCTATTATCCAGATTTTAAGGAAAAAAAACTGAAAAGGGTACAAAAACAGCTTCATCAAACAGTTCTCTCTATTTTCTGACTGGAAATTGCTACATAGCCCTTCTACTAAAATATGCCAGCATAATCCTTAAAACTGCTTAAGAATCTAGGCAAAATGGTTTTGTGCATTCCTGAAAGTTTACTTTTCTAATCTTTTTCCTAAGCTATATGAAATTATATTTTTACATACATCCAATATTTTGACAAGCCACTGAAAAGATTTGACTAAAAGGCCTGTTTTTTACTTTGACAGAGACCAGCATCCTAATAAACAATGCTACAAAATTAAACAGACATTTTTTTGACACTATAACTACTGAACATGGGGAAAAAAAATTCCAATTAAAATTGACAGGGTAAACAAAGGATATGGCTGCTGAACTCAAGTAGGAATAAAAGGGGTGAATAAAAGACAGCTCCCATAAAAACTTGGCTATCACATTAGTGGAGAGAGAGAAGTGGCACAAATCGCACTCCAAATCTTGATTGATTGAAAGAATGACAGATTGATAACCTGTCTATTTCAGGTCACAACCTCATCTATTATGGAAACTGTCACAATAATAATACCTTCAACTTTTATTCATAAATTTGTCTATGTGCTTCATTGTCTTCCGCTAACCATGCTTAATAGCACAACATGTTTTCTGCGAAGAAACTAGATCGGAAATTTTAGTTTTTTGTACACTTTCTCCATCATTGCTGCATGTTTGAGTTTATTGTAAAGAAAGAACTGTAAATAATCTCGGTTTCAACGCAATTCCTCCTATTAAGAACACACTATCAATAAATATATTTTTCATCACAGTGTTTTTATCTCTGCTGCTTACCTTTATCAAGGCTGCACTTTAAAAAAATGAAAAGGTCTAGAGAGCTGTACTAAACAGAATTTCTTTTTGTATACTATTGTGTGTACAAAATGACAAAATAAAATCTAAGTCTCTAAGTCTAACTATAAAAATAGCCTGAGCTTATAAAAAAATCCTTAAAAGTCCAATATTATTTTACTTTGGAAATTATTTAATTATAATAATGAGGCTCCAGAGGATGTATTTGCAGGCTGTGTAGGAAAACTTCTTAGATAAATGCACCTCCTCCTTCAGCACTCTTCTGGCCAAGCTATTTTGTTGGCCTACTTAAAAATCTAATGAGGTATGTTCCATGCCCCCGCTCTCCCACAACCGGAAACCATCACAACCAGTGACAGTTGGGCAAAGATTTTGGATAGAAGCAGGACAGAATAATACATAAGGTAAAGTACTGACCTTGACAACAGGCTGCCACAGATTGTTCTCAGCAGCTCATAGATGAAAACACACAACAGAAGCAGACTGATGAGATAACTGCCCATTACCATTCATTTATTTTGTTTAACAGTAACATTCACACAGAAGGATGGAGAAGTCACTCTAATCATCTAAATAAAGAACAAATCAGCTTTTGAAGGGACATCTGGTAACCCTAGACTGTAAACACTCTTTCAATAAACAAACCAACATGTACATCCTCCCCTCACATTTAGCCTTAACTGCTCTGGCATCTATCCACAGTGATGAACTAACCGGGCTGCTACAACCAAAAGTAATTTAACACAAGCAAACAATCAGAATTACTGTATATATCTGGTTAAGGAAATACTATTTGTTATGCACAGAGAAGATTATGCATCATATAAAAAACACTTGCTTATCTAAACAGATGAGGACAAAAAACATTTAGCTGCACTGCTGACGTGTTTACAGGCTATCAGGCAAAGTACTCCGACACAGTAAAGTCACTTCCAGCTCTTACCTTTACAGCTTCGTAACAGACACCTGGTATCAATACAATTCTATTTAAAAGTGTGTGACATTGTCTGATTTGGGAGCACCCATGTTGGAAACATACTCTTCTTCAAAATGCATTGTGCACAGTTGCAAAACGTTTGGAAGTTCTGCAGGTAGATTTCATTCAAAAATAAAATCATCCACTAAACCAGGGGCTCATTTGAAGGATGCAAAAAATATTTTCTGCTTGTTGGTGCAGCCATTCAGAACAACCACTGTGCTAAGCTTTTAGCTTATCCATTTCTGTTTGGATAGTTTAGTGTAGGTGAGCAGAAGGATATAACTTGCTAGACTATTCTTTTAGAGGGTGGGCTCAGTTAGCCAATAGGCAGGTCCAGGCCAACTGGCAGCCTTCACTAGGCCCGGTACAAAATATCAGGATATGGGCCCTCACTGGTGGATTCATATATACAAATATATTATGGTTGCCAGTTTAACCATTTGATAACACTTCTAATGAATATATTATTAATAATTATCACAATTTATTCAGAGTGTCAATTCAGTGGACAAGCATTTGAAATTTGGGCCACTGAATGACCAGGGCATTGGATGGAGGTAATGCGCCTAAAGCTGTTTGCCACCTGCCAACACCAGAATAATAATAATAAGAAATTATTATAAAATTTTACTTTAAAATGAATGAAGATGCAACTGTCAACCATTGCACGGTGATTTATAATTGTTGTGAAAAAGATTTATTTTGTCATCGAAGCTGCTCCACCGAGACATATCCTTTAAATGCAAAACATGTCAGGGGGAGTTAAGTGTGGCTAGCCATGATTGCACAGCAAAATGAAAAAAAAAAATTGCTCTTTAGGTCTCACGTCCCTTAGAAAGGAGGACATATAGGCATCCGACGCCGAACAGTGCAATGAAAATCTGGGCTGTTCAGGTCTCACGTGGTAGAACTTGTAGTCCTGTCGTTCTCATAGAACACATACTCCCATTAACTATCACTCTCTTTTAGTAGGCCTCATGCTCCATTCGATTACTTTGAATGGAGGATGAGGCACATACCTGAATATCCAAATTTATTTGGCCGCCTTTAACACGGTGATGGGGAACCCATATCCCTCAAGGTTGCCTAATTTCTCTGCCTCAACACACCTGATTCTAATCAACGAGTCACTGGACAGACCTCTGTGGTAGGAGGGTTGCATGGAAAACTTAAAGAACTGCAGCCCCTTGAGGCCCTTGAAATCAATACAATATTAATTAAATTCAATTCAGTTTATTTATATAGTGCGAATTCACAGCACATGTCACCTCAAGGCACTTTATAGATTGGTTAGGAAAACCAATAGATTACATACAGTCATTGACTTTCAAGTCAGGCCTCCTGGATGAGCCTGCAGCGACAACCTTAGCTCGCATTTTTTGTTGACCCCTCATCAATCCCTCACACCGAGCATGCATGTAGCAATGGTGGAGAGGAAAACTCCCTTTTAACAGGAAGAAGCCTCCAGCAGAACCAGTCTTGGTACATATTGGCTTAGAGATGGAGCTAGGTTAAGATAAAGCTAATTTTTTTTATTTATTTTTTTTGCTCATACACAGGTTTCAGGACACTTGACTGTTGCAAAATTGTATACAATTAATTCTTCATGTTATAGGTCCTTTAATTTTGATTGCATGATTTCAGCCAATCTTAAATTATTAGTTAAAGCTTAATATATGTAACTTCACACAAGATATTTAGGTTGGACAAAGGACAAAATATAGAATGTATAAGAAAACCACTCTAGAATTACGTTAGGGTAATCTTTATTATGATGGACAATGCCCGTTTCAGGAGAGAGGATAAATGGCAACCAAAAATATAGAAAACAGTAGAGTTCGATTTACACGCAAAATAAACCACCATGCATTAAAAGAGATAAGAGAAGAACATTCAAGGGCAGACAGAGGAGATAATGGGCCATTGGATCATAAATAATCTGTCTGCAGCTCAACAACAATTTCAACACAATAGGTATTTTATAGAAAGAGTTTCTCTGTTGGAGTTACTAGTAGTTTTCAGTGCTTTTAGCATCAAAGGAAGCTATAACCATCTACTGCATGTTGCTTCTTATTATTAGGCGAAATTCTCCTTTAAGCCTCAAATTTAAATTTTATCCACATTTACAAGGTTAAGCAGTTGTAGTTGTATTGGAGCCAAACTGCCGGAGTCCTTGCATACTTCAAGTGTCCAAGTGTCTGCGATTGTCTGTTCAGAATCTACACAGACTCTAGCTGGTGCCTGCACATACAGGTGCTGCTTCAGAATAGTCCAATGTTATTAGTCATTCTTGGGATGTATTAGAAGTGTGTTTTGGGTCATGATCCTATTGCAAGATCCACCACCTGCAACTAAAAACAAGCCTTAATTCTTAACCCCATTTGGCAAGGTTTTGTGATAGACTTTCAAAGATGGCCATGATTTAATGTATGTTTCAGAGGAACAGACTAGTTTAAATGACAGACAATGACCAGAGGAAGAACATTTTTATTTTTTTTATTTTTTTTATATACTCTAATAATCCCAGAGGGAAATTACTTCTCTGCATTTAAGCCATCCCCTTGGGGAGCAATGGGCTGCCATTGTGCTGCGCCCGGGGAGCAGTGTGGGGTTAAGGGTCTTACTCAGGAAACCAGAGTGGCAGTCTGTGGGACTGGGGGATCGAAATCACAATTTCAGGATTCAAAGCCCTATGCCCTAAAAGTTGTTGTTAGGCAACAAAACAGATTGTTCAGACATATTTGAATGGGATTCTCTGATGTAGATTTAATCTAGAGGTGTGAATGTGGCCCTGTGTTTAAGAGTAACTAAAGGACTTATTATATTGCCACTCGAAAGTGGTCTGCCATCAGATTCCAAAACAGGGAATTCCAAAAGAGGGAAACTGTTTAATTTTGTAACAGTTCGATCTTTCCAGTAGTAAGTTACAGGTCTAGAGACCGTACTGGCTAAAAGTTACACAAAGTTGCTTGAAGGGTGGAAAGTAAACTGAGTGACACTGGTAGGTTTGCCCCCCTTGTTGTCACTGAGGTTTAAGGGAGACTTTGTGAAGCCACTGGTTTAAAGCACAGACACAGCGATACCCAAGCTTGTGCAGGCGTGGGTTTACTCTGGCTTCCTCCCAAAGTTCCAAAAACATGAATGTTAGGTTAATTTGCTTCTCTAATATTTTCCTTAGGCGTGTGTAAAGGGTTGTCTTTCCTGTTTGTCACTGTGTTGCCCTGCGATAAACTGGCAACCTGTCCAGGGTGGACCCTGCCTCCCGCTCAATGACAGCTCGAGTAAGGCACCTGCACTTCTCTATTCTTCTTCTATTCAGGCTAAGGTTTAAATCATCTGCTGTCATCACAGTTTTTTTCTGATACAAATCATAGGATTGTTAGTGCTCTATAGCAGTGGTTCGCAACCTTGTGTACCCTATTGGGCCTTTTGTCTTACAGAGTTCCCCTCTAAGTCAAAAGTATTGATAACTGTCCAAAAGTGGAATACGCAATGATACAGTACCTCTGCGCCGCCTTTCCTCTTCCTTTTACTACGTTCATAGACCGAGTCCATTGCTTCTTATTCTAACTGGCACCGCTCGGTAGATACACAAACCACAGCAGATGGCACCAGACACACATCACACACTCATTCCTCCACACTATACTGTCCCTCCTCAAATGCTACTGGCCAAAGTGGCCTGGTCTGTCCCTCTCTCTGACAGCTTGCCGCCGCTGCACCGGCCAAAAAATATAAAATAGAGAGAGAAAGGAACGCAGGCCAATCGCAGGCCGGCGCTTCGGGAATACTCCCGATTCTTCTTATGGCCAGTTCTGGTATGTTCTGAGATAATTGTTTTATGGATCATGTATTTGTTTACTATTAATTATATATGTGCACCTTAATGGCCAACTGTTCTTTAATCCTAGATTTCTTTAATCCCGGATGCTTATATTTAGGTTTTGTTCTTAGTGTGGCTGGTTTTACCTTCTAATGCTCAATTTTTTTTGACCATAAGTATTTCAGCAAGTGCTAGCTTTAAAGCTCTTTGTAATAATTTTTAAGTAATGGATCATTCTTGCACAATAAATTCAGATGTTTGACAACTAACTCTAAATTGATACAACTGATCTCATTTCAAACTTGTACCTGGAAATTGTTTGCGTGTCACTTTGGTTTTTGCAGGAAGAATTAGACTACACTATTAACTGAGCAGAAAAAAAATCAACAAATGCTTTCAGATGGGATCTGAATGCTTCATGCAGAGTTCTTATTGTTCCACATTTGTTGGAAATTATTATCACCTGGGTGCAAAGTGTTTGCTCCCATCTAACCATGATAATGACTAACAGATGATCAGCTTGTGTCTTCATGTGTTGGTGGGTGAGGTCAGTGACCTATAAAAGCTCTTTTATAGTTGATCATTTCTGTATGAGATCAGATCCTCACCGCTTGCAGATTAAACTCAGCCAATTAAACCCTTGTAGAGTTCTTCAAAGGGAAAGCAGCTTGTTGTCTGTGTGTCTCTGTTTGCCTGCAAATGTGTGTGTGTGTGAGTATGTTTGTGTGTGTGTTTGAGCCACTGCAGACATCAGTTAATACAGATTTTCTCCACTGTGAAGCACCAAGTTCATGGTTGCACAGCAGGAGCCAAAACAGGCAGCTGCACATATCTGACCTGCTGTTCTGTGAGGGATCACAACAAAACCAGTAATACTGACTGGAAACAAATTGTTTCACACTGGGTGCGTGTATGTGTGTGAATAAGTTAACATACTTACACACAACAGTGGCGGCTGGTCAATCAAGGCACCGCCCCTATCACTAAATGACCTAAAAGACATTAAAAAACACATACAAATTATTTTATTATAAAATTGAGATATTTCAAAACATAATAATATAATTTTTAGATGTGAAAGATTAAAATTTAATCTTTAATGACAAGTGGTGACGTATTTTCGAGAGTAACAACAGTCTCTCGCCAAGTACCTCCTCTTCAATGCAAAAGACAGGAACATCCTGTGATGCAGCTCTCCTGCACCCAGAGCTGAAAGCAACTTTACTTGCACGCCACCTGCCACAGTGCTGATGTCACAGTAGTCTGTTATGAAGTATGGCTTATTGACAGTTTTATATAATTATTTAGCAACACGGCTTGGCTAGCTGCATGCAGCGAAGCTAACGCTTTATCCTGGTTTCCCAGCCTCCTTTTTCAAAGCATGGATAAAGAAAGGTGTGACTGACTAAAAGCACTTTTCAGAAAATTTTCGAATGTTTTTTTGTTGTTGGTATTAATGTAAATATACTGCTGTGATACCAGTATATTTACATTTAATACCCCGCATGTAGGATATTTTACAAAATACTTCCCCCGTATTGTCTGTAAAACAAGAGTGGCTGTTACTTGTTGCAACAATGCAATTCCTTAATATGTCCTGTACTGTATGTATTGCAGAAATTGACAATAAAGCTTACTTACCTACTATTGAGTATAGGAATATGTTATGTATCCTGTGTGTAAATTGCTGTTTTTATTTGATTATTCTTAGCCAACAATCTGAGCTGCTGTTTTTGTTGTTTTGTTTTTTTACTACATGATGATAGATTAGTTGCTATGGATCTCAAACACTACACACTATTAGGAGATGAACTCTGAGAAAATACATTTCATGAACTGACCATTTACACATTAGAATTTCCCTCACTAACAGGCATTGTTTGTTTATATATTTTAAATAAAACAAATATATTTTTATATACAGGTGCTGGTCATAAAATTAGAATATCATGAAAAAGTAGATTGATTTCAGTAATTCCATTTAAAAAGTGAAACTTGTATATTAT